>NW_026623811.1:195524-245989 GCF_030028575.1 Malurus melanocephalus | reverse complement strand
GGATGGATGGATGGATGTTACACCGTGCCACCCTCCACCACATCCTGGCACAGCTCAACACCTGACCCTGACCCTGACCCCTCTCAGCACAGAGGTTCCTGCTGGATGCTGCTTTTTAGGCTGATGGTAAGAGAAACAAATCTTATGGGAAATTACAACATGATGGATACATGGACTTGGCAAAACAGCATGAATTAGGAAATACGTGGCCTGGGCAATGGACTTGGTGCTATTTATGTTCTAAAATGGTTCAGCCAGTGTGCTTTGTGGTTGACTATCCYATACCTGGGATTAGATTTTATAACATCTAAAGAGAAAGCCTATTACCTAGTGGCAATACTACTTGTCAGCCCCAAATTTTTCCCTAAAACCAAATTTTAAACATGTGGCTACATTTCACTCAGTAGGGGCAAAAAACGTAATACTAAAATATAAGTGGCAGGTGTGTGCTTAGGGCTGGGGTTCTTTACTTGCTTTTATTTTAGATTATTTCTCCTCTGCTCTGCTCTGTTCCACTCWGTTCCTCATGTGCAGCCGACACTGAGGTGGCTCAATTCCCTGCCTCCACACTTTTCCAGTTCTGGATTGCCCCAGTTTCTTTTTCCAGCAGACTGGAATGAGAGACAAGCCTGAATAGCAGCTAAATAAATCATTTGGGGCCTGTCTTTAAATTGTTCTCAAAGGAAAGAAACAAAAGTGAAATGAATGTCACAAATGACAGACCTACCTCGGTAGCCCTGTTGCAATGCARAAAAGGTCCATAATATCTTTGGAGTTGCAGTATTTACTAAAGATCACCTTCCAAAGGGAATAGCAGCAGAGCGGGGGGGTAAAAAAAGAAGAAAAAGAGAAAGGATGGTTAGTTCCCAGTGAGATATAAACCCTGTTCAGGCGTGCACTGGGCTAATTTTAAGACACATTGTGTGATTTCAATAATCTGATTTGATTTGCAAGCTGGAATATTTCTCTGCTCCTGTTTAATACTTGTGCCTTTGTCGATAAAGAGAGCAAGCTCTGGAGACCGAAGTGCTGTTCAAAAGTGGAGCAATAACRTGTGTGAGCTGAGACCACAGGGGTTCTCATAATGCAGGATGATAGCAACTGCAAATTTAGGGATGGAAGAACCCAAATTTAGGAAGAAAATTGCTCAGATTTGGGGAAGTCCTTGGGTAGTCTAAAAGGGCACTGATTTTTGGAATATACACTAGCTCTAAAGTGAGGTGAGGGTTCTTCCCCCCACATCTTGTGCCAAAATTCCTACAGACTGTAGGGAGGCCAGACCTGGGATTACAAAATTTGCCACTCTTACTGTCCCATCTCCCCAAACACCTCTTCATCTCCCCACCCTCCCACACACACCAGGCAGCCCCCAATGCAGAGAAGACTGAGCAGAACGTAGGAGCTTCCCCTGATCCCATCGTGGACACAATCCCATGCCACAGTTTTTCCCAAGACTCCTGTGTCCATCAGGACTTGTAGGTGATGGCACTCCCTATTTGGAAATCTCTTCTGCAGCTGGGGTTTAGGAAGCACTTTAATAATACCATTACAGTACTTTTCATCAGTCTCACTGCATCCCTGTGCAATATTTCAACTCTGCAATGTGACGCTTGTTTGTGTTAAATTACTTGCCCAGTATTTTATCATGGGTGAGTGGCATGCCAGAACAGAATCCATGAGTCTTAATTTGGTGTCTTGTTGGATTCTGAGACAGAACACTGCCTCTGAGGAAAAAACACTCAAGAATTTAACAGCACTCTGAATAAGAAGTCTCACATTTCAAKAAATGAGTGTTTATAGGATATTTTCTCATGACTGAGGTCCCTAAGGTTTCTTCCAGCCCAAACSCATGTCTCCTCTGTGGGGCACATTGAACTACCAAATTTTCCAGTACTCTAAATCAAAAGTCTTGTTCCTAGTGGATATATTGGGGAAAAAAATAGCCATTGACAGGKATCTCTGTTGCCAGAGGAAAAGGAAAATGTAGACATGAGAATATAGGAGTTTGAATGCTTCTGCCATTGTTGTGATCCTTTCCTCAGGATAACTCTGTGCCTTTGAGTGACCATGGTGAAGGCTTTTCCCCTGCCATGGAAATGATGTGCCTCACTGCAGGCAGGTCTGGCTCTCTTTCTCAAAGGCAGGAATAGCAAAAAGCAGAGGGGATGGTTTGTCCAGAGGCTGCTGGTGTTGATGGGATRGCTGCAGGGTTTGCAGTGGGGCAGCAGGGGTGTGGAGAGGGGCAGTTCCCTGCCCAGCACTGGAGCCCTCTCTTCTCACACCCCACAAAAAAGGGCCACAGAACTGCCGGGTTCAGGATGGAGCAGCTCAAAGGCATTTGTGGAGACCAAATAGAAAACTCAAGAGCAGCAAGGAAGTGGTATGTCACAGATGAGATCTGAAGCACAAGGAGATCAAGATCAAAAGTCTCTTCTCCTTGCTGGAAATGCAATTTTCCACCCCTCACAACCACCTGCAGGACCCCATATTCTCAGGCACAGTTTCTGCTGTCACCCATCACAGGCACGAGGGGTGTGCATGTCCACAGATCAGCCTCSAGGCTGGTGACCCAGGAAATAAGGAATTTGTCACCCAGGATGACTGCAGGGAGGAGGCAGGGGGGCTGCAGCCACCCTCCCCAGACTGAGCAGGCTCTGTGTGTTCGGTGAGGTGAGAACCACGCTGGAAAAATAGCACTGTCACCATCTAATTAAAGACTCCTCTGAAAGGTGTGGGTGCCAGGAGGTAATTAGGCCTGCAGCCTCGCTTTGTCAGCCTTGACTTTGAAGTGCTTTCATTCCTAAATTGTCGCAGTGTTGGTGTRACACGGGTCTCCTGTGCCTCCTCCAAGGTGCCCTTCAGGCTCCAGGGGAAATCCCTCACCGGGAGRCCTCGCACAGGGCCAACCACACCTCTGCCACTGGAAAAGGGGAAGCCATGGTGTAACAATTTGAGAACAGAGCGCRGACTCACTTCTTGCTGGTTCAAAGAAAATCCTTTATTTATTTATTTATTTATTTTTCAAAAAGGTGTCATTTTATATTCTAAACTTTCGCGGGCTGAGCGCGGATTGGCTGTCTGCTCATGCGGTGCTGCCGCCCACGCACCTTCTCATCCAATCACGTCTCAGATCAGGCGGTGTCCACGCGCCCCGTTAGCCAATCAGAGCTCCACGCATGGGGCTGTCGCGTGTCAATCATGGCAGCTGTGCCCACACGAGCGGCTCAATCCTTTCCACATTGCGGGCTGGTGGCAAAAGGGAGCAGGGGTAGGTGGGATCTAACACAGGTGAGSGAGCTCATTCTATAGGCTTTTCCTTAACCCCAACACCGTGTGAGATCCCAGGGGATGCTGTGCTGCTGATGTCTGCTCAGAGGTTGGGACAGTCTGGACAACACAGCAAGGTCTGGCCGGGCTGGTTGGGCCTGGTGGTGCACCGACACTTCAGCAAAGCTCCCGCCGTCAGTTTGCATGGGTGGTGAGGAGCCCTCACTTCTGAGTGARTATCAGGGGGTTTGTGGCCGAGAAGAGGACGAGAGTGGTCACTTGGAGAGGTGGCCGTGATCCACAAGCACACTCACATCCACCTTCCCTGTGCTCTGCCCCAGATATGATCACTTCAGGCAGCATCTTCATAAAACATGCAGGTACTTGATTGCTGAGGTGGGCAGTAGCTGCTGCTGGGGAAATGGGTGTGTTTGAAAAGTCTCTTGTCCAGTGATTGAACCTTGGTTATTAAAGCACACAGGCAATCAAAGCAATAAAACATAGCCAATGGAGTTCAGAGAGGACTGAARTCCTGCTCCCAGCAGAACACAGCATCCTGACAGACTGACTGSTAAAATTGACTGACAGTATATTGGAGAGTACAACAACTGCTCCATGCAGTAGCTGAGCAGATGATGTTAATTGTGGCTGAATAGAGGGTAGAAGGCTTGTGGTGTGCCAGGAGTGCTATTTCACGTATTTCTTATTCTGGAAATCTATTATTATTGACCAGGACAGACAAGAGAGGAAAAGATAAAAAAACATTAACAAACATTAAAGGCAAGAAAGTTGGCCTGACTCATAGAAAGCAGTAAGTGCTTTCAACRCATTGAGGATGAATTTTGATGGTTCCTTTTACTCCATGAAATAGTGAAAAGAGTGGGAAGCAAAACAAAGGCTGTGATACTAAATCATGAGCTGTCTCTATACACGCTTTTTAGTTTTCCATACTTGGCATTTTTACTTAGGTTTGCTAAAACTGGATTTGTGAATCACCCACTGCAGTTTCATACTCATCTCAGGATGCTTGTCCTCAGCTGGTTGGATTTTTTTCTTTTTTTTTTTAATCAGAAGGCACATGCTATTAAAGTTTTCTTCTATTGCAGCGTGCTGAGCTTTTCTGAGCATCTCCCTTCTGCTCTGAAACACAGCAGCCAGCCTCAGATGTTCTGCAGCAACGTGCAATTGTTCCTGTTATTGTCCACAGGTTCGTGCTCCCAGCAAGGTCGATGCCAGTTGTGCTGATGGAATATGATTGGAACGTGTTTCAGAGGGATGGGAGGACAGCACAGAGCACTATTGATGGCTCCAGCACAGTATAGGAATCCTATTTGCCTGGAGTGCATTATCACTGGGGGGACATGAGCAGCAGGAAGGCAATGTGGGGACACTTGGCTCCTGGCCACACTTCAGCCATGTGGGACACGTGGGCTCTCCCGTGAGCTGCAGAGGTTGGGCAGCAGCTCTGAGGACAGGCAGCCCTGTTGGCACTGGTTGCAGGAGGGAACATCTCACCCAGTCCTGCTTGGGCAGGTGTCCCAAAGCCTTTGCTGCCCAGCCCGGATCTCCATGCCCATACGTTTCTGGTGCTTTTTGGGATCTTATCCACAAACTGAATCTCCCTTCAGTTCTGTCTCAGCCATCTCTTACCCACAGTCACATTGTTTAGGTCCCTGTGGGTGACAAGYCCCTGCTGAGATGTGTCTCACAGCTCTTCATTTCCTGCATTAATGCCTGCTGCTGGAAGATATCCCTGCTTCGAACAGGACTGAGACCTTGCATAACAGAGGCCAAAATCAGGAGAACACAGAGTTTGTACAGCTGGGATAGCGGGCTAAGATCATGCATGTGTAGGGTTTCCTATAATGAAAATCAGATTTCCTCATAATGCACATCAAAAAAGTGCATAGTCAGGCAGGTCAGCCCAAAAAAATCCAGGGATGAACCTCCWGGGATGAAAAAAGAGAGGATACAGAGACTCAGATATTGCCTGGTGGCATGAAARTCTCCTGCAAGACCGGCCAACACAGGACACTCAGTTGCCAGTGTCATTTGTGAAAGCAAAGGCAGAGCTGAAACCAYGTCTGAACAGTAACAGCAGTGACAAATCACGTGGGAAAGGGAAACAGAGGCCTCTGCTTCAGCTTGCAGATTGATGACTAATTGCCATGAAGAAAATCAGCCACAAATAAACCCTGTTAACCRCATTTCCCTTGGATTAGTGCCAGGAGGAAAAGGCTGTATTCCTGAAAAGTGATGCAGCATCTGCAAACAGGTTTGTTTTTTTCCCCTGAGAGTTAACATGATTTCATATTTCTGTCCTTCCTGTTATCAAAACCTCTGAGTTGGTGGATGGCCCATCCCTGGGAACATTCAAGGCCAGGTTGAATGTGTCTCTGAGGAATCTCATCTATTTGAAAACAGAAATTTGCAGGAGGTTGAACTAGACCATTAAGGGTCCCTTCCAAGCCAATTCTATGATTCTACCACGTGTAGGGGAAAAAAAAAAGACAGGAAAAGCAGCCTTCTCTGAATGTWTAACTTGTTTGTGTCAAGGAGTTTCCATCAAGACCAAGAAGCAGCCATTCAATTTAAGTGGGGAATGTTCTTTCTGCCTTGGAAAGCAATGTGACGCAAATGGGGGAAAAGCAGGATGAATAATAASTGAGGCTTTCTGGAGTGGAAATAACATTTTGATGAGGCATGCAGGGGACTGCAAAGTAGGACAGTGTGGCTCAATGGGAGTGCCTGGTTCCTAGCCTGGCTCTGACTTTTGTGGGACTGATTTCTTTCCTGGAAACAGTTCTGCACTTTTATAAAACATTTTTCTCCTGAAATAAGGAGCCATTGCCTCTTAATTCACAGTACCCACCTCTGGTCTAGGACAAGGATTAAAAAACCCCTCTTGGGAAGAGCAGGGATTAAGAGCCCTGGTGCTCTGGGCTGSCTTTCCCACCCGGAGAGGAGTTCAGATTAAGGACTGTGATAGAGATTTTAGTAAAGGACCACTSTGCACAGACTCTGCAGCCAACCAGTTTACAACTAATCACATTATATTTTGCTTTCAGATAGGATGGGTAAAAACACAGCTTACAAATCCAATTTCTGTTCTATATTTGATCCTCAGAACAGCTAATCCTCTCTGTAAACAGCAAACCCTGTCTAGAACATTATCCTGTTCTGATTTGCTGTCCGTAATTGGGTTTTCTTCCAAGAATTTAACTTCTGTTTGATTATTTTTAAAAAYAGTAGTAAAATTCCTAAATAAATAATGCAAAAATATTTTTGAAGCTAGTATTTTCAGTTTTCAGTTCTACTTTTTTTTTCTGGTTCAACTTGCTGTCTTCAATACTTTAGCACTTGGTGATGTCTTTCATTCAGCTCAGTGAGCAATGTTCAGAGTCCTGGCAGAAATTGCAGAGTTTAAACAATCTAAATTTCAATCTTTCACTAATGAGATTGGGGGATACTAGAAAAGATTCTCGTAAAACTCAGTTATGTTTCCATCTTGCATGGACTGTGAAAATTGTTGCTGTTTCTCTAAGAGCAGCTTTCACAGAGGATTTTTGAACTATCAAGGCAGAAGGTGGATGTGAAATTTTTCATTGTGATTTTCCTGTCTCTCCTTTGTTGTCCATAAGAAAATGAAGAAGGATCCAGAAATTTTACGTATCCCTCTGTAAGAATCACTGGAAAGAAGCCATAATTCTAGATGTGTAAGCAAATAGGCCTTCTTCAAATAATATTAGTAAATGATCTATCAGTCATAGTCCCCAATGTCCAACAGATGCCTTACCTCAAATCCCATATTTAAAAACATTCCAGCTTTTCTCATTCTTTGAACTCAGAGACAAGCATAGCACCAGCCCAACTATACCCAAACTATGTCTCCTGTTTTATTTCTCTCATTAATTAACAGCTGATATTCAGACAACCACTCATTTATCTGAGCCTCGAATGTTAGGCAGCATTAAAAATAGTCTGCCAGATTTGCCATCTGTTTGATGCAGTGGGAGCTTCTCTWAGAGAAGAACAGAAAACGAGTGAATGTGTGCATGTCCACGTGTCGGAGAGAAAACACGAGAGCCCTCAGGTGAGGGCCTGAGAAAAAATGAAAGCTCTCCTGAGCTCTCAAACACTGCCTCTGCTGGAAGATGAGAAGTGTGGCAGAATATTTTATCCCAAAAGACCTGTAGTCCTGCTGATTCATACTTAGCTTTGGGAGGCACATGGCTTGGCAATGTTCATTCCAACATGAAATGTACGTGTGGGTTTTGTCTGATGTAACTTTAACCATTCACAGGCTCAGCATTTCTTGTGTGTCTCTGCCAGGTGCTCTCTGTTGGCAGCAGAAAAGGAAGACAACATCCAAATGGTAAATTAGCCCACATGTCTCCAAAACCCACTTTAGGATGGGATGAATCATCCCCTGGAGGTGCCATCCGCTCCCCCAGTGACTACAGGGGAACCTGAATGACTCTCCTGGAGCAATCATTGCTCACTCTGGGATGTGTGTGGTTAACTGGGRTGAATCCCGTTAGTTTCCTGATCATATACATTACCCTAAATTAAGAAACAGGAACCGCCAGACAGAGCTGACGTTCCAGGATCCCGAGGCATGTGGCATGTGGTAAGTCACAATTCCCACCCCTTTAATGTCCCTSAAAAGAGAGCTGTGGGAAAAGAGATTTTCGTCTTTTTAGGAAAGAAAAATGTCTATGATACACCCGTAGATATGTCAGCCCAGGACAGTCCTGGAGATTGTCCACTGACAGGGGCARCATGGCAGGGGTTGGCTCTTTCTCTAGGAGCACAGAAGGATCTTAGCAATTTTTAGAGTCATTTGGGCTCATAGAAGAAGGGAGGTTACATTCAAGAGACTTGTGCAACCTACCAACTGTAATAAGGGACATATTGCAAATATTCCATCTGTCAGTCCTAATTATTAAYGGCAGAACACAACCAAGAGTCAGCAAGGCTGATTGTGAGGGGCCAAGCTGGAAGTTTCCTATCTTCTGCAGCAGAAATAAAAATATTTCGTAGAAATAATTTAACCTTTGACAAATAACACAAATGTCTATATTCTGGCTTTTCTTAACATAAGAAGAGCACACATTTGCTGCTAATGGAGTACTAAGAGCAATTAACCCTGCAGCACATGAATGCATTTGGCTTGAAATGTTTTGTAAACTGGATAATAGAGATGGTTAGCATCAAATGTTCTTACTAGTTGTGAGTGAAGCTGCTTGTTTCATAACTGCTCACACAGTTAAACTCTGACATTGGAACTGACTCGGTAATACAAAACTGTTAGAAGGAAAGTGTTWTTTAAGGGAGTAAGGAAAAGTAGATTTGGAGAGACACCAGCAAAAAGCTGACTTGCATTTGTAGAAGCGAGTTCATGAGGAAGGTTCTAGAAACAGCATGATTTTGTATTGTTTGTATTGAGTCAGACAAGTTGTTTATGAGGAGTATGAGTTGCTATATTTGGCTGGTCTGAACCCGTAGGTAACGTCAGAGTTACCTATGAGAGAAGTGTTAGACTGAGAGTGTTAAACTTACACTGTGTCTGGACTAGTGTGAACATAAACTGTAATAAATATAATAGACTGAGTGTGACTTCAGCAAGATAAACAGCAGTAAACAAGCTGTTCTGGGTGATGGGTATGGAAGAATTTTGGAGCTGTGCTGGAATTTTGGAGCTGTGCTGGAATTATGGTTTGGTCACCTAAATGCTCTGAGGAGCTCCCACTGGAAAGGAAGCAAAAGGGGGGTTAGGAAAGAGAGAGGCCCATGTATGACATTATCTTTCAGTTTTTTTAAAGCATTGTTTTAAGCCAGTTTTTCTCCTTAAAATGTTTATGTGCTGCAATGTGACAGAGTTCAAGGAACCTGCTGCTCATTCGGTGCTGCTTTACAACAATGAGCAACCACCTTGAGTTCATCAGGGCCAGCTAAAGTGAGAAAGCCAAAGTTAGCCAAGGCCAMTGGCTGGGCTCAGGCTGTGCCAGCTGGTACCGTCCATACCCACAGAGATCTGCCAGCACTAAGAAAATGGCCTTGTTCCCACAAAAMCATTCTTATACCTCACTGTGCTAAAGCAGGATTTATCCCAGAGCATCCCCCAGAGGTGTCCATGTCCTGACGGCCATGAACAGYCCTGTTGTGCATCCCTTTGGTGTTTGGCAGCTGGTGTTTGGCATCCCCTAAATCCTTATTGCAAACAGACAGGGGATGGGTTCCACGGGCTTGCCTTGCTGTGCTGAGAGTCATCAGGATGCAAAACGATTTCATCACTTTGAAGGGATCATCACACCATTATTTTTTCTGATGTCTTTTGTTTTTCATCTGAATCCAGTTTGGCAGGTTAAAAATAGCCTGGTGAGCTTTGGAAAAATCTGTTGCTAGAATCTGGGCATTTATACCACAGGTGCTGCTGCTCTGATTAAAAAGAGAAGCTCATATGACAGAAGTGATTCCTGCATGCTGATGTTCYGGTGCAACAACGGCACCAAAGCTCAGTCTGAGCCTTGTCCTGTTCGTTGGGGACCTCAGGCCAAGAGGAGCAGTGGCTGTTGATGGCTCTGTCCTGCAACACAGGACAGGTCAGTAGATACCCAGAAAGCTTGAACTCTATGAGTTTCTTTGAGAAAAAAAATAAAAGAAGGTAATTTTTCTGTTCAACATGACTCAGTTAACCAGCAAAATGACTCCAAAATTCTTTACTTGCTTTCTGAAGAGGAAGAAAATATCACCAAGTGATTTCATAGAATCCGTGACAAAGACAACAGTCCTCTTCCTTTCCAGTTCCTTCAGGCTCTGTAGCACTCTGGTTTTCCATACTTGTTACAAATACGATTTTGATTAAGACACCAGAAACAGAAATCCTCTTGAAATGAGCATTTTTCTCAGAGGARCTCCTTAAAACTCTGTAAGCAAAGCCACTACCCTGTGACATTTAAAAAAGGAGAGCCATCCACCCAGCTGGGAATAAGGCCACTGGCTGGTTCCGCTCTGCTACCATTTAAATCTCAAAGGTCAAAAGAAAATGTTCCCTGTAGTTTCTCCATGGAAAAAAAGATTGGGCATGAGATGGGGAACATTTTCTTGCTGGTGGATTTTTTAATTTGAAACAGACTCAGTAGGATTTTTTCTTCAAAACACAGCCAAAGGGTTAATAACAGTRTGAAGGAAAATTAGACTCCAGGTCTGGCTTAAGTTTGGCACCACTCTACTGATGTTGGGGGTTTGAGTGCTTGACCCCATCTAGTGGCGYTCCAGGGACCMGGAGAAATCCCAGTMTAWGGTGSTTTGTCGAGATCACCTTATCCTAGRTGAAGCACAGCTGCTGCTTCCCCTTGTCACAGCACCTTCTCCTGTGCCTGGCAGCAGAGCAGGCTGTGGCAGGGCTGGGATATGGATGTGCTTCCCCAGGCATTCATGAGAAGGGCAGAGGGAGGTGTGTGTCCAGGCAAGCAGGTAATGAGCTGCTGGCTGAGAAGATCCTTTAGAAATAAATAAACCAGGCAGCACTTCTTTCCCCCAGGTGTGCATCCCTTCACAGAGGTASTGGATAGGAAGTGCATTACACTGTAATTTTGTTCTTCAGTCCGCTTTGAGAGCAAGTGACCTCTTTGAAACTGGTTTGTGTGGAGCCCCAGTTTGGAGTGTGGCTGTAATACCACAAAGCCTCTGATTTTCCCACCCCACAGCYCCTGCATGACTATCCCTCTGCCAGCTCAGGGATCCCATGGGTAGAGTCTGCTGGGCTGGGGTGGGCCATCACAAGTCCCTCCCAGTGTGCAGCCTGTACTGCCCCAACATGGAGAGGTGTTCAGCCAGCTCTGTCCACTGCAGGAGAGCCCATCCCTGCAGTGCAGACTGTTTTGTGCCTGGCCACGCCTCTGGAACATCAGTTTACCYCAGCTGCCTCCTCTCCAGGCTGAACAGACCAAGTGCCCTCAGCTGCTCCTCACCTGGCTTCCCTTCCAGACCCTTTGCCATCTYTGTTGGCCTCCTTTGGACACCCTCTGATAGTTCAATGWMTTTCTTACATTGTGGTTCCCAAAGCTGCCCCCAGCACTYSAGRTGAGGCCACCCCAGCRCAGAGCAGAGCGGGACAATCCCCTCCATTGCYCGGCTGACGATGCTGTGCCTGATGCCCCCCAGGACAGGGATGCCTCTCCTGGCTGTCAGGGCACTGCTGGTTCATATTCAACTTTGTATCARCCAGGACCCCCGGGTCCGTTTCCTGGGTGCTGCTTTCCAGCATCTCAATCCCCAGTTTACACACACAACTGGGTTTGCCCCATCCCAGGTGCAGAATCCTTAATTTTCCCTTGTTGGACTTCACATGATTGGTGATTGCCCGACGCTCAAATTCGTCAAGTTTTTTCGAAGGGCCTCTCTGCCCTCAAGGAAGTCAACAGCTCCTCCCAATTTAGAGTCAACCAAACAACTCTTCTTTCGTAACTGCCACGTCCCTCTGCCCTCCCTGCTGTGCCCCTCTGGACCTGCCAACACACAAACCTATTAAGTTTRATTCCACTCTCCTGCTGTAGAGCACTTTCCAGTGCTCATCTGCAGGGCACAGGGTCCTTGGGGAGGCAGTGTGCAGCTCCCTGGGCTGGATTTGTCCCTTCCTTTACTCTGGTGCTGATGTGAAAAATCTTCTTCCAAAGTCAATAGCACACCCTGTGGATGCACCGGTAGAAATTCAGGATGAGACCATGGAAACACAGAAATTATTTCTGAATAGTTGCCACCACAACTGGTGCTGTGGTAGGATGCCCAGTTCTATTGCACGATGCCCAGCAGGGCCAGTTTGAGTTGGAGCTGAGCCCTTTCAAACTCAACAAGTGCTTTATAATGAAGCTTGTACCTCGTTACTACTTGACAAGAAGCTTAGCATTGATTTAATGAGTTCCCTTTWGAAGCCTCCAATGCTGCATTCCTTTGAAGATTAAGGGCTCCTGGTTTTTCCTTTTTTCCCCCTTTCTGCTCTTTCTAATGATGTTGTTACTGAGAAGGCAGGAGAATCTGAGATATGCCCTGCTTACCGCTGGGTGAACCCCATTTACACGGCATTTTAACTTCAGGAATCCTTCCAAACATTACACAGGCAGAATTTTACATCTGACAAAAGAAAGAGATAATGTTTATCGAGCTTAAACCCCCTTAATACTGCCTGAGTTTGCATTTGCTTGCTCATGTGACTGTGCCTCTCCCGTGCTTTTAGTGTTAAAAGTACACTCCAGAGGCTGGTTGGAGAAATGCTGGGTTGTTTGTTTTTTTAAATCTAGCATAGATGACAGACACTGCATTAACGACATCTATGGAAACAATCACCACCGTTTCAAAATGCCAGTACATTTTTGTACTGAACTCTCCAAGTACCAGGGAGCTCCACACAATCTGTGCTTCGGGGAGCCACCAGGCAACCAATTTATTAAACCCTAGCAAAAGAGAATCAGTGCTTTCAGCTCAGCAGAGCCGGCAGGGACAATCTCACGGCAGCAGAGGGACCATCACCATCATAAGCTACGTCTAAGATGGAAAAAGARGAGCAGCATTCTCTGGGGAATCCGGCACAGATCTGGATTCTCCAAGGTCTTGTTCCCGAGGACACGACTTTTAGCGGTCGCCGTGGTCTCCAGGGCGGTGGTGGAGGGGACTGGAGGCGTGTGTGGTGGGATGGGACTGTGAGTATCAGCTCTGCGTTTACCTCGCTGCTGCGGTCACTCATACAGCAGAGGGGAGGGAAGGGACAGGGTAATAACATATAATATCTTTGCTGTTTCTTTCTTAAGAAGAAACAAAATGCGAGTCTGGGTGAATTGAAAATTTAGAGCAGCAAGACGAGAGAGATTTGAATTTTGCAAATCAGAGTTTGCTTGCTCCGGAGCCTCGCAGCAGCTCCCTGTTATAGAAAAGGCACTTGGTTTGCGGCCAAAGAACTGCTGACAAAGAGAAGGGGAGGGGGGGAAAGACTTTCAGAAACGCGTCGGCATTGTTTGTGTTTAAAAGCAGCAGGCTGTCGGCTCGACAGCGTTCGAGCTCTCCCTTTTAGCCAGGACACATTTCTCCCGCAGTTCTCCCTGCGCTGTGAACCGTGCTTAATCAAACACGGCAGGCGAATGGCAGCGAAAGTTTTTAATTACCGGCATTTACGAGCAACTTTGGCAGAGGCGGCGGGGACCCCGCAGCCCCCGGCGGTGCAGCGGCATCGCACAAAGAGCCCGGGCACCTGCCTGACCTTCAGCCCGGCCGTGGGGTGATGGCCACSGCCAGAACCCTCCGGCAGGCAGTCTCCGAGGAGCTCGGCATGCCGTGCTTTCCCTGCTCCCACTGCCTGGGGGGAAAACCTGGCCACAGGCGAAACTTTGTAAACACGGCGCGACGCTGCTCCGGGAGGGGAAGCCAACACGGCTGCGAAACCGAGGATCCCCACGCCGGCAGGGAGAGCTGGCAGCGAGTTAGTGTTGGCAGCGCCCAGCCCTCCCCTCTGCCAGCCTCCCCTTCCCCTTTAAATAAACATCCGTGTACAAAGCAGAAGGCACTCAGCATCCCCCCCTTTCCCCTCACAAAGGGATTTGGAGCCCGCTGGATGYACACGCGTCTGACTCGCGGTACGGGGATCGCTCGTGCAGCAAACACCGCCCGCAGCCGCCGCCGCGTCCGGAGACGCCACTTGGTGAAAAACAGCAAAAGTACCTTTTGAATTCTTCCATCAATATCCAAATAAATACATTTGGGCCGGTAAGTCGAGGAGGCAGATCCCATCTTGCTACAGCTGGGCTCTCACCGGACTTGTTTCCAGTGTCAAACAGCAGAAAAATCAGGTTTATYCTACCCAGCCGAGCCACCGCTGCCTGACAGTTTGGTGTCCCCGCTCTTCTGTATCCCACTGTACTCTCATTCTGGGAAGGTCCCTCCTCTAACATGCATGCATTTTGCTGTGTCTCTGTCTCTCTCTGCCACCTCCTTTTAGTTTTGCTTCCCTCCAAATCCAGCTGCTTCGGACAGGGAAAGACACAGGCGCCAGATGCTGCCTGCAAGCCCCCTCTCCATTCCCATAGCAACAACCCCTCTTGGCTGTAAGGCTGAGAGCTGCTGGGCATCCGCGTTCGGGCTCTGACCCTGGGACTGACCAGCTCCTGTTATGCACAAGACCAAGTGGCATTTATCCCTCGGGGGGGTGGGGGTGGGGGGGCTGTGGAGGAGGAAAAACCTCCATCATTAGGATGGTGAGAGATGCCATTTGATTTTATGCTGAAATAGAACCATAATTATTAATTAGTGCCTCTCCTGCTGAGCGGCTKGCACAGTGCAAGTGGTGTCACAGGCTCCCACCTGCAAGTGCCGRGTGCTGGAAGTGTCCTTTCAGACACCCACTGCCAGCCAGGGCTTGGACCGTCTCAATCCAAACTCAGCGGCTCMGTTTCCACATCCCTCCCGTTATCATTACAAGGACAGAAGGAAAAAGCAGCAGCGTTTTTTTCTCTATAAGCTCCAGAAGCATGAAGAAAGCATAAAGCCCATGCTCTCGCCCACCGCCATCCGTGCCACCCCCGGAGTGAAGGAATTTGTTATTTAGGGGAATGTGAAGCCTCCTGGCAAAGGCGTCTGCCATGAGAGAGCCAGGAGGGAGCGGAGCAGCCGGCGGTGTGCTCCCGGAGCAGCCGCCGAATGCCATCTGCCGTGCCCGGGCTGTGCCGTGCTGCAGTGCCCGGGGCAGCCGGAGCGGCGGCGGGCGAGGCTCGGGCACGGCAGGGACGGAGTCTGGAGACAGCGGAGAGAGAGGCTGCTCCATGGGCTGCGAGCCTGCACAGCCGGGAAACAGCCCGTCCTGCGAGTTTYGCCTCTCCGGATTTTCTGGGGTTTCTGATAGAGGGGCTGCAGAGGCGTTTCCTGGCCCCTTTTGTGCTGCAGGCTGGGGGAGCAGGGCTTGGGGCAGCGGGGTCACTGCTGCTCACTCTGCCCACCCCAGACCCTCCCTGCAGCCGGGGCGAGACACAGCTGACCCTAGCAGGGGTCAACGGGGCTTGGCTGTGGCTCTTCCTCTGTTGTTTTTTGTCCCTGGCTGCCCTGCAAACGCAGACAGGGCTCTCCACAGGGGATTTGTAGGGTTTGGAGGGCTGAGTGGGTCCCAGAGCTGGGCTRATCTGCCAGGCTAAAGCCAGTGGGACTCCTGAAGCTCTCAGAGCCRGCAGCAAGGTGGCTCTTTTGGGAAGTGCAAGACTTTGCTTCACATCTTTCCTCTGCCAGCTTGGAGCAGGCACTGGAGTCTTTCAGGGAGAACCCTTGGCACTGCAGGGCTATCCTGGGGGTTATCCTGTAGGCTGTCCCCTTGGCTGTGCTACAGCCTAGCCCATATCCCACTGCCCACTCAACTATGCTCTATGCTATTTTGCAGTTTRTGCCATAGACTATCCTATAAACTATCCTGGAGGTTAATCCCTTAGATTATTCCACAGGTTATCCCCATGGCTGTTCTGAGGTGGGCAAAGCTTCTCCCCCTTCAACAGCCCTTCCACACCAGCCCCACTGCTCTGCACATCAGTCAGGACCTTGCTGATCCAGCATACCTTGCTCTGCTAAGCATTGTCTTAATCCGTGATTCAGCCCTGAGTGCCTTGATTGACCCARCAGGTTCCTGATGGCCATGATGACAAAAGTGCAGCCATTTAGAAGGARGCAGCAAGAGCACTCACTCTGGGAGGTGCATATGGGGCATTTGGGATTGTAGAGGAGGGGACTGAGCTCTGCCACTGTGATCACCCACTCCAGGAGTGGTCAGACAAGGTCACTGCAGGATTTGATCATACCTCACTGAGACATCTAAWGATCAGAGTCCCACACTGGTGAGAATCTACTTTTTGATTTGTTTTTGAAAAATGTGACCAGCTTCTCCAGCCAGCAAAAAGACAAGCTCTGAAATCCAGGTGATGATCCCAGCCTTGCCTCTCCACTGTCCTTGTCCTATCTACTGTCCCTSTGTATTTAAAATTGTGTTTCTTAAGCTCCAGCACACATGCTCCTCTCCCTAATTACATTAATACTTGTTGGGAAAAATGCTTTGCTATAAAGCTGCTGACTACTGCTCTTTTCAAGAACTTTTCATGTAGAAGTGAATCTTCAAAAGCTGAGCACTCAGAAATTACAAAAGCTTGATGCAATCGAAGGCACAGCTCAAGCCCATGCCTGAAAGAAGACGAAAGATGGCATTCATCTGTGAGGATGTGCAGCTCCAGGAGATCACTGCCTGCCTCAAGTGGGTTTAACCTTCCTGAGTCTCCTTATTTMATTATACACTGGGCAACATGGGGCAAAAACAATTATTATCCTATCTCATCAAATCCTTCAGCAGCTCCTCAGCTGGGCCAAGTTCAGGCATTACAGTGCCAGACTGATTTTTCATCAGTTGCCTTAGAGAAATGTTTTGTCCCGCTCAGGGCAGCACCAGGCTCTTGTTCCCCTGACCACAGGCRGTACATCAAGTGCCTGGCCTTCCCTGCGTTGTTTACAGAGGCCAACTCTTTTCACTCAGGGCACTCAGACCCTGGAATGTGSCTTTTGGGGAACTGCAGAGCTCCAGCCTTGGGCCCAGCGGTCTGGCAGTGGCCCAGCCAGATCTCACTTAGCCTGGGGGTGCTCCCAAGGAGTGAAAAAGGCATCTCTGTCTCCCARCTCCAGTGTCTGCTCCATGTGGGGTTCAGAGGCAGCTTTAGCAGGGTTTCCAAGGTGTATCCAGAGGAWGTTCAGATCCCAGCCTGCCCTCGGACTCGCTGCTCCCGAGGCACAAATCACCCACGCTGGCTTTGCACGGGCTGAGGTCTCCCCCTGCTGCAAACCCTGCTCAGAGGGCGAGGGAAAGCTTTAGGGATAAAAAAGTCTGCCCAAGCCTCTCTCCATTCAGGCCTGGGGTGGGATGGCACCACTCCCATCCCTCCCATCTCTGTCCTTCTCCAGTCTTGCAGTCACTGTGCTGATGTGGTGGCATTGGCACAGAGCACAACCCTCAGCCTCTCTGGAACCTGCTGCTCCTGCTGCACTCACAAAACTCAGCATCCCTTTAACCTGCTGAGTGCACACCCGGACTTGGGGAGTGCAGAGCAGGGATTTCAAATGGATTGAGTTTGCAGGGGGAAAAACATAGTTAATTAAAACTTTTGGTGAAAGATCTCCTGCTCTGTTTTCCTCTGAGAAATTAATTTCCCCATGTCCCTGCTGAACCCTCTTCCCACATTCCCTGCTGTGCTCTGGCTCTCTTTGCCCTCTGGGATGGAGCGAAGTGTCCAGGTGCCCTTCCTGCCCCTGCCTGGAGCCCCAGGGCTGGACACAGCACCAAATACCTCACCCCACCTGTARGGCAGGGAGGAAAAACCTTGGGGTTWGTGCAGAGCACAGAAAGTACCTGGSTGTCCTTGGAGGAGCTTGGTGAGGTTCTCAGGTTGTATTTGGGAATGCCTCCTGGGCTGCTGTGACTGGGAAGGCATAGCCTGGCCTAAGAAGGKGATGGGCAGCTGGAGCATAACTCAACACAAGTGTTTTAAGGCAGTAATATATTCTGAACCAAGAATTTGCATATAAGAAAAAACAGAGAATATTTTTTTTTTCAATCAGCTTTTTTCCTTGCCCACTCTATATCTGAGGTTGCCTCCTTTGAGGTGCTTCCTCTGCCCATTAATCCCTTCTCTTGCAGGACCCTCCTTCAGCTGGAGTCCCTTGCATGTGTTTGTSTATCCCCATGTCCCCACAGGGCCTTATCCTGCTGCTTTACCTCTCCATGCTGTCTCACTCCAACCTGCCAAAATRCCAGATTGCCCCTGGAGCTGGGAAGGTTTCCCTTTCACTCCCACAGCTCYTCTTCTCCCTACTTTCCTCAGCCTTCTCTCCCTCTTTTCACCCTCTTTGGTGTTTTGCCATTTTTGCTCCTGGGTGTTTCTTCCCCACAGACCTGAAGTCACGCAGATTTTTTTCTGCAGGAATTTACTTTTCTGATTTGTGCTGTGGCAGCAGGAGCTYCTCCATGCAGAGCTCAGCTGACCTGTCCAGCCCAGCTCTCACTCCTCTCCATAAACCTAAGGAAAGAACATGGAATTCTGCATGTGGAAATTTCACCTCACTTCTTTGCTCAGTTCTTTTACACACTGCCAGGTTTCCACAGGACCAATCCTGGAAGGGATCCTATTGACTATTAATTAGAGAATGACTGATTAACAWTATTGGGACCTTTATAGGATTTATCCACACAGGCCCTGAAAGCTTTGGAAACACCTGAAAGTGGTGTTTGGCCCCTTGCCATGCAGCAGCACAACTCTGCACCTCACCCTTGACTCCAGCCCCATTTTGGGGTCCTGTTTCTCACCCCAGCCCCATTCCCAGTTGGTGAAGTGCAGCCACGCTCGCTGTGATCCCAGTTTCCATGGCAAAGCCCCAGGATGGTGAGCTGTGACATTGATGTGGCTGGTGCAGGGCACTGGGGTGCAGAGCAGAGCTCTGTGGGCGGGAGGAGTGGGATTACTCACTCTGGAGCCAGCTCTGCTCTTCCATCCAGCAGCRTTGGCCACCTCGGTGATAATGCTGCCTTTATTCTCTTTGCAGTTGTGAAAATTCCAGYGCCCATCAGGAATTCTCGCTGTGTCTCAACACTCAGAGCCAGTGGAGAGGCTCAGGTCTTGTGGAAGGGAAAAGAGCACAAATACCTGCCCATGAGTGCGGTRCTGGCTTGGAGAAGAAGAGCAGACTCAAGCCATGGGCAATCCTTCCATTTCATGAAAGGAAATCCTTCCCTTGTCCAATATAGCATCTGGCATTTCTTGGCTCTTCTCTTTTGTCTGTTGAAGGAAAAAACCCTTTTTTTCCCTGCTCCATGCAAGTGATTTTTAGTGATCTGTGTTCTACATCACTTTCAGTACCTGGCAGGTGCCAGGTGGGTTTCCTGAAGGTCTCCCAGGGGTGCAGACCCTTTRCCTTCCCTGCTGAGTGTGGAAGGAGCTCAGCCCCACAGGAATTTCCTCTCARTGCAGCTCTAGCACCAGGCCCTTGGCACAGCCCACTCTCCATCCTGATTCCACTTCCCATCATCTCCCAGGGGAGCYCTTTTCTCTCCCAGGAGCCACAGGATCCTGGGAATCTCCATGTCCTGTGCCATGGTGTTCCTACAGAGAGCGTGGCTGCTCCCCTTTCCCTTGCAACCCCTCTGCTTGATTCCCAGCCTCCCTTCCCTSTCTGCTTTCCATTTCCCACCTCTTCCCTTTGTTTCTCACTCCATTGCCATCTCCCCAGTCCAGCTGCCTGTTCCAAGCTCTCATTTAAAGCAGGAGACAGCCAAGGGTGCCTCAGGATCCTGTCCCAGGCACTGCTGCAGGACGTGGAGCTTGCAAGGAAATCACACACACACACACACACACACACACACACACACACACACACACAGGCCCCAGCTGGTTGCCAGTGCCCCTGCTGCATCCCTGGACAGAGCAGCTGGCAAAGCCCAGCTCCCAGAGCTGTGTTTTCATAAGCTAATGGAAGAAATTAAGAGACCCAACTGGAACTTTCAAGAGATGATGAGAAAAAAAAAAGAAAGAAATTAAGTGTGCCTGGAGTCACCCACTAGTTCATTTAGAGGGATGATGGCCAAGAAGTGGAAAAATCAATTCCTTCTACAGGGCRAGGTTGGCTCATGCTCTTGGCAGGAATATCTGAGCAGGGGCTGCAGCCCATGATCCCAGATTGGAGGGAAGGGATTTTCAGACTGGAAGAAAACTGGCATTTTTATGTGGTGCAGGGAAGTGAAGTTCGTTCATATACCAGTTTTGGGAGGCTGCCATGTGAGCAGCTCGGAGCCGCAGTGATTCACTGCAAATCAGCTCCTCCATCTCCTGACGAGCAGACCTCAGACACCCCGAAGTCTTGGCAACCCAAAGATTCACCCAAAGATTGACTCAAAGATTCACCCAAAGATGGAGGGCTGCTGACACTGCTGCCAGCCTGATGCAGTCTGTCCCACAGCTCACAGAGGTGGGGATGGAGCTGTCTGAGCCAAAGACCCACCGTGAGCACGAGGGGATCAYTGCTGCACCCCTGACTCGTCCCTGGAAGCCTCCTTGTCTGTGAGGCTGCTGATCACCCCTCCTTCAATGCCAGCACAGCAGCAGCAATGCCTACAAAAGGCTTCACTGCTCGGGGCTGCTTTTCCATGGGTAGGAGATTGTCCCTCAGCTGCATCACTGTGGAGCCAGCCRTGTGGAATTTCTGGGGGTTCAAGCAGGCTTTGCACAGTTCTTTGCAGTACATTAAAAATCAGACTTTCTATGTTAACATTTTAAAAACACCAGTCTTCATAAGTAGCCAGATAATCTCTCAGAGATATAGCACTTTCTCTGTGATGGAGGGATTTTCTCATATTCGTTCTGCTTGCGCAGTGCTGTTTCCATTAACAGGCAGGAGAACATTTTCTCAATAGAAGAGATTAAAGAGTCTCAGGTTTTAGGGAGGGAGGCCAAAAACTGCCACAGACTCTGTGTGAAAAATATGACAAAAGCCTCCAGTAGCACTGARAGTGTCTGATCTGCTCTGCCAGAACATTTGAAGCCAATATGGAAAGGGGACATTTTTAACTAAATTCCCAAAATTACACGTACTTGAGTGTCACTTTTCCTGGGTGTCACACGTCTCTCCAGAGCGTTTTCACCATCTCAAAAATCACAGGTCATGACCAAAAAAAACCTCAAAAGGTTGGATGAGAAATCATTAGYGTGTGCCTTCAAATGACACATTTGTGAATCTCCTTTTCACTTKTCTCCTCTTTCCCAAACCTGACTGTTCATCCATGTCAGGGACATGAGCTGCCCTCTGGAACTCTCAGAGCCAGAAACCCTTACTGAGGAAAATTGAACTGAGTAAGACAATCCAATTTCCTGAGGAAACATGGATTAATGGTATGGTCAGTAGAGAGGGCAACGCTGAAGCAATGCAGAAAATGAAATGGAAGTAGCTTATGGAGGGATGCAATGCCTCATACAAAACTTGAATTTTATTTTTTTTTAATACTTTTCATTCTGCTTTCTCCAGCCTTCATTTGATTTGACACAGCCCAGGTTTTCACCCCAGTGCTGGGTCTCAGCCCATGCCTCCCTCCCTTCCTGCACCCTCCTTTTCTCAGASGTGGCCCCAGGCAAACCTTTTAGTGAGAAGATTCTTCCAGAGGGGCTTTGTTAGAGGCTGGATCCTCTCTGGTCACACTCCAACACAGCTGAAGCCATGTCCTTTCTGGTCCTTCATCCTCCTCTTCCCTCTTCCTTTTTTTTTTTCTTCTTCCTCAAATGCATTTCACTGGATTCACACTTTTTTTTTCACCCCTCTAAATGCTATCCTGTCACCTGCAGCTGCTTCCACACAACCTGAACACTGGATGTGAAGGTTTTCCTCTCCTCAGTCCTTAGCCCCTGCCTAAAAGCTTCCTGTAGGCAGYAAAGAGATTTTCAGACAAGAAACTGAGATCAGGAGCAAGAAACTGAGATCAAGGAACCGAGATGAAGAACATACAGAAATAAACACAGAGAAATCAAGTAAAACCACAGGAGCCCTCCACTAAAAAGGGCACCATGTTGTGCCCAACTCATCTCTCCAACCCCACACATTTTCCCATCACTTTTACTCATTTGTTTTCTCTTACTGCTGCTATTACCCCTGGCCAGTGCTCTGCTCCTCACTCTCTGCCCCACTGCCTTCCCCTGCCAGGAAGGGGCTCCACGCTCTTCCCCCTGCCCCACTTCATCCCAGGGATGCAATCTCYCTGCAATGTGCCATCCAGCCCTTCTGTCAGCAGGGCAACCAGCTCTCTGCCTCCCTCTGCCCGAGGAATTGTGCCCCAGAGCCAGGATCAGTCACCAGGCAAACAAGATTCCTGCAGAGGAACCCAAGCCCTGCTTACATTGGAGTGCCTGACCCTGGCACCAGGGAGAAAGCCAAAGGCAACACAGCGCTTTGTTTCTCTTAATAAAATGGTGCTCTTGGTCTGTTTTATTTCTGCACACCACTCTCCCCTCCTCCCTCCCAAACACATCACATTCTCAGGTTGAGGGGCTGGGGCTGTGTTGGAAGAGGAGGAGCTGCTGCTCTGTGGAGTTAGGGTTCAGGTCTGTGAGCACAGCCACAGCTGGGAGARGCTCTATAAAGCTTTAAGGCATGACCTGCAGAGTGAACACGCTTCCTTTCCCCCCAAAACACACACACACCCCCCACTGAGATGTGGTGGCCCCATGAATTAAATGTTGATGATGGGTTACAGAATCACGTTGCAACCAACATCACCATTATTCGCTGTTCCTGCTGAATTGTAATTTTATGAATTTCCACTGAGCCCTCTGCAAGGACACACAAACCTCCGGCAAGATTAAAACATCCCAACTCTACCCAAGAGGAGCCCCACGCTCTCCTCRTGCCTTTGGAGTCCAGTTTCTGCCCAGTGCTGCCTTGCTGCTCCCTGGGTCCATCTGCTCTGTGTTTCTTTGGCCACGAGCCCTTGGGAGCCTGCTGCCTTCAGAAACCAGCCCTGCCTCTCATTCTAAAGTTGAGGAGGTCTAAACTCGATTAAGTCCTCCTGAGACACAAAATCCATCATTCAGGATCACTCTGTGAAAGCATCCTGCCCTTTTCACCCCAGCCCAGCTCAGACACCTGCAAGGGCAGAGCCCAGCAAAGGCTGCTCCAAAACAACCTTTTGGAGCAGCCAATTTAATTCTGGGTGAACAGAACAGAACTGTAATTCACAATGTAATTGCTTRGACAAACTTGCTTGAAAACAGACTCATGCCACCGAATACTAAACTTGCAGGGAAGTCATGCAGCCCTACATCTTTTATTTATTTATTTTTTGGCCTAAAAAATACAACCAGCAAGGCAGTTTATTATGGGGTGTTTGATATTGTTGTTCCAAGCAGAACCCATTTATGTCGGCAATTTCAACTGTGCTTGAAAAACAGAGACAGCAAAAGTGATGCAGAAAAGAGCTCCTGATGTTTACAGAGATGCATAAGGRTGAATGTACCAGAGCTGCTAATCATCCCTTTTGACTGCTTTTATGGGTCTGGGAAGTCTCAAAAAAACAGTGTATAGGAACYATTGTGCATTTTGGAATAACATTTTTCTTGTGATGACACACAGGGATGACATTTAGATGCTGCTTTGACGGACGCATTATTTTATTAGAGGATTTCAAGCAGGCGAACAGAGGAGCTTTGTTTTCCCTGTTTCTGTAAGGCTTACATCATCTGCAACCTTTCCACAGGGAGGTCTCATTTCAAATGACAGTGAAAATTGTTCTGAGAAATGCATGTGTTGGTTCTGCTTGAGATGTTCACTGGATTTCATCCGTTCTAACAGATGCTTTGCTGGTGATGGATTTCACCCTCCACAAAAGATTATCTGCTGAAACCTGGGGTAAGTTTAGAGCCTCATGATTTGCCTGGCAGGGATTTCTGTGGCAGTTCAGTCTGTCTCATGTAGCTCTGACACGGGTACCAGTCCTAAACCAAACATCCTGGGGTCTCTCTGCCTGCACCCCAGATTTATCAGTCACCCTGCTTCTGCCTTTTTGGGCTGGTGACATCTATTTTGGGAACTGCCACTGTAAAAATCAGAGCAAGGAAACCCGAAGGTTTCTATTTTTCTCTGCATTCAGCAACTGCAGACATTTACAGGCAGACACACAAACCATCTGTGACAGCGGATCTCCCTTGGTGCCAGGCAAGTGAGCAAAATTTGGAAGAGAAAGTATGCTTTTGAGACATTTTTGTGACCTCTTTTGTTCTTTGTTCTGTATTTTCTTCCTTTCATGTAACTGGARAGCTGCAGCCAGAGGGAGAGGGGGAGTTATAAAGATTTCTGACAGTAATGGCTAAATTGAATCCCATTGTTAGCTCTCAGTATAAAACTAAACCTGCAGATTCTGGSACAGAAGGACACAGCATTCAGCTGTCTCCAGCCAGATGATCTGAGCAATTTAAGAATAAGATTTAAGACCGGCTGTACTGACTAAACTGAAGCCTCATGTGGTCTGTGGTGAAACTGGGTGACTCAGACTCAAATGTAATGCTCTGTCCTTGCAGCAGAAATAACATCAGTGTGTTTGGAGGAAGATTCAGAGGGAACTCACCCCTTCCAAAGGTCCTGCCTGTGTCATTCAGCTGTGATGGGCTGTCCACACCAACCACCCTTCGTGTCACAGGGCAGAAAAKGTGAGAACTCACTCATTATTGGACACTTTATTTGAACACAACTCAGGCTGCTGCTTCGAGTCCTGGCCTCAATGCTGGAAGCAGCTGCTGGTTTCTGAATAATCCATGAAATTCAGACCACCAGTTCAGGATTTCAGTACCAGATAAACTGAAAATAATCCCAGCCTTGTAACAGCGTCCAGAAGTTTGTATTTACATGGCAGCACACGTGAAGTCATGTGTTTCATGTCCTCCTCTGCTGAAACAAACAACTGGACCAAAGAATCTTGTGAGAATGTGGGTATTTGTCAGCTGCTTTGTAAAACGGGGGAGAGAAACCCTACTGAAAGATCTTCTAGGTAAATACAGCATCAAGAGAAACTTGGAACACAATTTTTCAGCTGATCTCCTGATGCAGGAGATGAGCAGCTTCCTGAAATATGCTGAAGGAAGTTTGGCTCTTGTATTCCCAATTTACAGAGCAGCCAATGTCTCACTGCAGCCAAAGGGTAACTTGTGTACAGGGGAATTGCAGAGGAAAAAAAATTAAAATAAACCTCAAGCATCAACTAATGATCTCCTTATTCCAAGCTGGAAAATAACCAAAATAAGGGAAACAAAGAAGGAAAACAACTAACATTTTATAACAACCCAGTTTATTAAACTCYTAAGCAGTGAGAGACATAACCCAGCATTTAAGGTCACTGGACATGAAGCTGGATGACATCAGCAGTGAAATCCTGCCCTTCCCTCTCCCCAGGCATAAGGATGACAGTCACATTTTTAACTCAGCACGGCAGCAAATGTAGTTCAAGGTCCCCAAAGCCCCTGAGCAGCAGGCACAGCCCCCAGAGGGGTCTGCAGTCCCTCCCCAGTCCCTGCAGGCTGTGACAGCAGGGCAGGACGTGTCCCCACCGTCCCCTGGCTGGTTTGGCAGAGAGCAGAACAAAACCAAAGCAGCCTTGCTCTGAGGTGAAAGGGGCACAGATCAGCCATCAGAACATGAAATAATCTCATCTAACCACTTATATAATGTGCAGGCCACACACATATATATAGTGTGTATATATTTAGTTCAGACTAGAGAATGCCTCCATTACTGATCCTGGGCCTCGTCATTTGATGGAATTGTAAAGAATCTTGCCCAAATTAATTCCATATGAAACCCTGCAGCCTCCAACAGCTCTGAACATCCTCTGATTTCATTTACACCATCTTACACCTGCCTAATTCTGARCAACATTGCTCACATAAACAACCCCTGCAGCAACAAAAATGAAAGTCAGCATMTGACCAAGCCARACAGAAAATGTTTGTGTACTAAAAAAAATGGCCCAAGATGCAAATATGGGTGTTCTTCTGCAATCTTACTGTAAATACAGRGCAAAAARAGGTACTTGCTAATAAATCACGTGATGTATTTGAGAGCTGGAAATTTGGTAWGGAGTGKGTTTTTGTCTTCAAAGTAAAGGCAGGAATATGCAAATCAAMAGCCAGAGCAAATCAAAGGTACTTTGTAATTGACATTTTAATTTAATAATCATTGCAGAAACCACCAAAGAACCCCAGATCCAAACACGAGTTCAGCCAAAGTCTGAGGCAGCACAGCACTGGCACAAACACATGTGGAGGATTCCCATTGTTATTCTRAAGGATATTATGCCAGAAGCACAGGCAGTGACCTCCCAAAATAAATGGCAGAATCCCTTCTGGAATTTCCCTAACTAGCAAAACATACTGGATTAAGTCTTGATGCGTGGAGTGGGTTCACAGTTTAATTTACAGGCAAAAGGAGTCTCAAAGGGACTTGTGAACATGGCACCACCTTCCCCGCGACTCATTTACCTTCTTCCCACCCTAAAACCCTTTCCACACACAGAGACAAACCCCCTCACAGTGTGTTCAGCGACTGCCAGGGCTTTCACAAAGATTTTCACAAGGGAGGCTCCTGGTCCCCATCAGGCAGAACAGAAAATGGGATTTGAGTCTCCTTTTATAAGACACCCCAGCTATTGTTTGCCTGTTTCTGGGAGTCACTTCAGGCACATTCTGATCAGAAATTCTGCAACCAAAAGTTGCTTTCCTTTCCAACCAGCTTTTCCCCAGCACATCTGTGGTTTGGATGTTGTATCTCAGGCAGAGGCACTAAAACCCCATCAAACATCACAAGAGTCAAGACAATGAATGTTTGAGATGATCAGAGATAAAGGGAGAAGCTTTTCCATTTCAATTCTATRTATATTGAACAGCAAGCAAAGCAGACAACAAAAAAAAAAATCACCTTAAAACCACGTCACAGGAGCCACACTCAACCCCTGACTCAGGCAAATGTCCCAGCAGGGTCCTCCCAACCAATAAATGGATCATTTCTTCACAGAGATGGAAAAGATAAAAGTACTCAACACTTCTCTGTTCAGAACAGAATCTATTTTATTCAACACAGGACGTGTGAATGGAAAAAAATTCACAATAACCAGCATTAAAAAAAACAAGAAACCAACCCTGCAGTTGTATTTAAATTTGGCTGTACCTACTGGTCACTCACATTTTTACACACAACATTCTGTCAGCCTTGCCCATTTCCAGATTAATGGATACAGACACCTGACACTAACAAAACACATAGTCTAGTCATTCTCTGGGGCACCCTTAGGGTTTTTGAAAAAAGAAAAACAAATCTTTTACTGTTTTGTCCCACAAATTTGTAGCTGGGAGGAACTGAAATGCTGCAGAGGAGCACAGAAGTAGATGTGGGCAAGAATCCCAACTCCTGCCTACAATGGATGGAAGGGAAAGGATCAGCCCAGCACCTCCAACTTTGTCATTATCCCATACCCGAGTCACTGCAGTGCAAAGCTATTCAAATAAATAAATAAATAACAGCAGCAGCCCCAACAAGTAAAACCCAAAACACAGTTAAATATCTTTAGAAATACAACCAAAAGCTTTTTTAACCTCAGACTTCAGTCCACAGGGGAACAGTTTCTCAAAATCTGAGCGCAGCAGAGTTTGAATTGTTTCAATAAACAAGTATAAAGCTCTACACATATTTTTGGGGGAAGGGATTGGAATCCCCAGCTGAAGCGGTCCTACATCCATCCCTCCCTCTCCACAAAGCCACTGAAGTTGTGCCAGGACAGCTGTTTTGGGGTTGCAATGTTATTTTTGCTCCATCAGAGGCTGTTTCAGCAGTGCCCCAAGTTCAGCCTGGTTGAGCAAGGAGCAGCTTGAAATTCCAGGGGCAGTTTCCCATTCCAAGGGGATGCAAGTCCTTTCAAGTAACATTACTTGCACAATTCTGTCCCACTGAACCACAGCCCAAGCACAGCACAGATTTTTGAGTTCACCTATTGAGTATCCCCCCTGGTTTGCTCAAAATGTGTGAGGTGAACCTTTCATCCAGGAAAGGGCAGGGACAGGACCCTCCCAGAGCTCCCTGCAAGGACCTGGCACCTTCCTCAAGTCCCTGGGGATCTGATGCCATTCCTGCAGCTCTGCTCAGCAAAAAACAGTTAAAAACGAGCACACTGACACTGCTCAAGTCAGGCATGAAGCACGGGCTGGATCAAACCAGTGAAGCAACTCAGAGACTGAGCAATTCCAAAACAGCCCTGGAAATTCAGTGTTGTGCCAGCACAGGGAACACAACACCAGCAGCTGGTGGGAAGTTCCTGCCTGTTTTGCAGCACTTTCAGAGTGTTTTTGCTAATCAAGTGTCAAGATTACTGCCTTGTCTCACAAAACTCAGAGCACAGAACAAGAAGGCCTAGAGCTTCAATAAATACCATTAAGAACAACACACAGTTTAAATTACCTAATCTTTGTGAGCCAAGTATAAACACCCCGTACAAAAAAAAMCATTGCTTTTCACTTTGTACATCTTAAAAAAAAATCACAGAAACATTCTGTTTGCAAAGCAGAYAGCTGTACAAAGAAATTACATGTTCTGAAGACATTAAACCATCTACCTGCTGGGTAGCACTCAAATGTTCTCTTATAAACTGCCACCCACCTAGGTAATTTTTCTTCTCTGATATTTTGGCTCCGGATCTGAAACCCAGGGCCACTTGAAAGTAGTCACTTGAGAGAGATTTCTGGATATTAAGGCCCTGATCTGATGATGATTTCCATGAGCACACACCAACACTGAAATCACGAGTGCCCAGAGATCTCTGTGTCAGTGGGCACCAAAGCAGCTCCATCTGCTCAGTCCTGTGCTGCTGAGCTCACAGGTCTCTGCCTCCCAAAAAATACACCTCTCATGTCAGCCCAGCCCAGCAGAGCAGCACAATTCCGTGACGTTTGTACAACCTCAATAATGCCCTGAAAAATCATTAGAGCCCCCACTGGAAATTCTGACTCATAAACTGATTTTTGTTGCTTAGGACTCCTTTTTTTTTGCACAATCCTAATGGAGGACTAACATCCATCCAGAGAACCTGTGAAAACTGCTAACTGCAGTACACAGCAAGAGTAAATTCTATTTTATAACCTACCAAAAGGCTGGATGCTGTCCTTGGGAAGCAGTACTGTAGCTAAAAACTACTAATACAGTGGGGTGATTATTGTCTGAGCAGCTTCAAACACTAATAGCAGCACACCTTAATAACCAGCTGATATTGTCCTTTATAAAGTGGTGCTCTCAATGTACACAGGATGACACAAGAGACTCATACTTTGCTCACTGACACCAGAACAGTCACCTGTAGACTGCTAAAATCTCAACTTCCTCCTGCTCTAGCTTTGCCTCCATTTTTGGCAAACACACAGTTCATAACTGCAATTAAARACATCCTATCAAAAGAAATAAAAAAGGCACTTGGTTTTTGTCTTTGGCTCAGTTGAGGCGTGCTGCTGAAACCTTCCCAAAGTCCCCATCTCTTCTTCTGATGGACTGTGCCATCCTGAGGTACTGATTCATGTGCAAAAATCAGAGCTCCAGGGATTTACCAGCTGCAGGTCTCACATTGCTCCCAGTGAACATGCAAAGCTCTTCACCAAGCAGAAACTCTTATTCTGTATTTAAGGTGTCCCACAGAGTTTGGTTTTCAGGGAAGAGCCTTGTCTGCTGGCACTCTCCTCATCCCAGCTCTGCTCTCGTAGCTCAGTGCTCTTTAAATCTGGGGAAGAACACAAACCAGGCAGGAAAAGTTGAGGTGTGAGGTGTAACAGCCACCAAAATGCAATATCCAGCCTTTTTCTATTCCCTCCATTTTACTTCTTCAAAATTACAACCAAGGCGGCTCAATTTAGATTTTGTGTATTGATTCAGCAGATTTTTTTTTCTCAATTTAAAATGCTGTAAATTCAGAGTAATCCTTTTCTTTAAGGAGAACTTTTGGGAAAAGTTACATTTTAAACTATTATTAAACACAGAGCAAGAAATTGAGAGGTTTATTCCCCATCCATACAATGAGGAGGATCCACCTCCAGGAGGATCAAATATTTGGGAAAAAAACAAACCACAAACAAGAGACTGTGACAGAGGTTGTCTTCAGATATTTTTCAAAAGAAGATGCTCTAAAGGAAAGTGTCCATGGTATGAAAACATTAAACTGAGGTTACTCTTTTAAAGCAGAATTAAAACAGAAATGGATTAACATAAACCTTAACAGATCCAGTCTGCATTTAGGTATTATGGGGCAAAGGTTCGACCTGATCTTGGGGGTCTTTTCCAACCTCAATGATTATACATGATTATATACGTGATTATATACATGATTATATACATGATTATACATGAAAAGCTTAAAAATGTGTTTTCAAATCGCTATTAAAGCACAGCAGCCATGCAAAACACTTACAGGGTGTGATCTGCATGACACTGAAGTTCCTTCTGGATAAGACGCAGTAAGAGCTGCAAAAACAATCACAGAATCGCTGTTAGCATTTGCCCAGACAAACAAGCTAAGAAACTTATTTCAGGGTGAGATGTTCACTGTTATTTGGAGAGTTTCTCATTTGAAACACTACCTTCTAATGCTGAACTCAATTAAAAAAAAAAATTAAAGATTTATTAAAACTTTACAGATGCTCAGTTAATGTCCGGAAGAGGAGTTTTCACAATGAACAGGCAAGAGGAAAATAATTTCCTTTTTGCATCAGAGAGATTAATTTCTTCATAAAACCCTCAATGGTTTTCTGGTTACTTTTCCAGCAAATGTGTAAAGAAACCAGCAGAGGGACCCCGAAGCTTCAAGAAAACATGTCAGAAAGAAATTCTGGAGCAAAGAAGTATTTTAGCTGCTACTTGGAAAAACAACTATGTGTGTGAAGAGCTTTAATGCCACAATTAGTCAAGGTGAGCACAGTCAGTCACKTTTGCTTGCCTGGGCAGTATCAGAGCTTTCAAGTGCACTTTAAAAGGATTACTGAGCAGCAGGAAAGTGATTTTACAMATACAATTTCATGGTTCTCACGAACATTAAAGACAGAATTGGAGCTTTCRGGGTTCCTCACTATTCCAGGTTATGTTACCCTCAAAGTCTCACTGTTATAAATTGAAGTTTCACTGTTATAAGTATTAATGTTTTAAAAAGTTAAATCTTGTATTTCAGAGACACAAAAGTGGCCAAGAATGACAAAAGTGAACACCACATAGGAGGCCAAAACCCTCCAGGTGTCCTTGAAGAAATAACATTTGAACACAGGCATCCATATGCTGCACTGCAAATACCAGGAAAAGCAGAGGAGTTACATAAAAAAGGAATTATTACAACTGCAGAGTCAAACCTCTCGAAACCAGAGCTTTGCAAAGGCGTTTTAATTGATTCTGCAAAGAAAGGTGGCATTTTTTAAATTTTAATCAATAACTGCAAGAGAAAAACGACGAGAACTTTATCTGCGAAAGWTAAGTCAACCTCCCAAGACTCACTCTGCAGCATGAAATACCAAATACTGAAAGCAGCACAAGCCAGGATTTATAAAGCTGCTGACTACCAGTGGCAACAGACTTCACCTATTAACTTACCTAATTTATTTATTTAATTTCCAGGGATTTACTCKTAAATGTGAAAAAACCTACTTTTAAATTTGGGGATTATTTTGAATTTGGAAAAAAAGCCTCAACTGTAAGTCAAAGCAGGACTTTCTGCTTTTCTTGTGTCAGGAAGTGAATGCTCTGACACTCTCAGCTCCTCTGCAGGAGCCCAGAGCTCACTGCTCTGCATAGAACCACCACCTGTGTGCTCTTTTTTTCCTAAACATCTGCTGGTTACTGTCAAAAACCAGGATGCCAGTTTTCATCTAACTTAGTACAGCAGTCTCAGGGCCCATCTGGAAAATGTGATTGATTAACTTTGAACAGCTTCATTACCACGGTGATTTTGGTGACACAGCAACGTAGGAAAACATTTGTTATGCTTTGACAAAACTGGCTTTAAAGAAAACAGAAGTGATTCTTTCATGAGTGGACCCTGAGGCAACTTCCATGTCTAGATATGAAGTTTTACTTGCAATTATACCTGTTCTAAGCCAGCAATTAACAGCTGTGTTAATTTGCTCAGGAATTGAAGTGCATCAGAATTAATCTGCACTTTTGATTAAAATAGATGAGAATTTCAAAACAAGCAAATTTGCTGTTAGATTGAAAATTTCCTACACAACTGGAAATTGAATACAACACAGAATATTGAAATGGCAGAAGGACAATTTGCATTTTGGGATAGTTTAGCACAAAGGAARTAGACAGCAATTAGATTTTTAGACTTACTAGCAAGGCACATGCATCTGCCACCATGAGCATGTAGAACACGTTGTTCCAACCAGATGGGGAAATAAGGCCAGCCAGGAGAGGCCCCAAAGCTGCACCTAAAATATAATATCAGTATTATATTTTGGTATTTTAAATTATATATTGTCAGAACTGTGCAATGTGAGATTTACTACATTGAAATCCAGTTATTCTGAATTAGAGCATCAATTTTTCCACCTAGTTAAATCAATATTACTTTATGTATTGGAAGGCCCCAGGAAGAACAGAACATTACTGGTACAGATGCAATCCAGTGGCAATTTTTCCACCCAGTTAAATCACTATTATTTCACGTATTGGAAGGTCCCAGGAAGAACAGAACATTACTGGTACAGATGCGACCCAGGACAGCTGGCAGACTGGATGTGTGATAAACACCTGACTTTGGCTCAACAAAATGCCCATCCAGTACTGAGCTGAATCTTTCCCTTCCACATGGAGGGCATAAATAAAATAATCCTGATCCCAGGAACAGCCTGGCACCTCCTTTTGCTGTCTGTGCCCCCTGCCAGTGATGCTCCCTCTTCCTCCCACCCTCAGGGAGTYTGCACCACTCCCTATTTCCAAAGGTGCTGATTCCTGGCAGAATGAGCTAAAGAGAGCTCAATTTCTCAAAGACCCTTTGTGTGAAGCTGGCCCAGGTGAGGCAGGTGGCCGTGGCTTACCCACAGATCCTGTCCCGTCGATGATGGCCGTCACCGTGGACAAGGCTCTGGCATTTCCTTTCAGGCTTTTGTGGGTACCCTGGAGAGACAGAGATGGCTCAGACCCATCCTGAGCTGAATCTGAAAAAATCCTGAWAACATCATCCATCTTACACCCCTCCACATCAGATGTGTGCTGTGGAGATGCCTTAAACACCTGCAGTGTCAGCCCCTTCAGCCAGGTAAAGGATGAAAAGGGCAATGCCTGGTGGTCATCTTGGTCTGACCAACACCTCCGGGCCAAGGACAGGGCTCCAGAGATGTCTGGACATTTCCTCCTTGCTCCTTTTCCTGTATTCAGTTTGTTAGAGGGCTTTTGCCTCTTGCTTGGTGCCTTAAGGAACCAACACCTTACAAAGCAAACTCCCCAAGTCTCCCTGAGGAGCAGTGTTCATGTTTCCATGGCATTTGTGACTGGGCTGATCTGATCCTGCTGGAAGTGCTGGCAGCCAGGAACTGCAGCACAGAGGGCAGGTGTGCACCTGGATTTTTGATTTTCACATCCTTCCCTTCTGTAAAGATCTGTGTCAGGCACGGCTTTTGCACTGATGGCAACTGAGCCACTGGCTCATCTTTCACACAGGCACAGCTCCTCCAGTCATTTAAAAATGCAAAATATAAAGGGGACAAAGCACCTGTACAGAGGCCTGGCTTTGCATGCAACCTTCAGATTCTCTCYGGGCTGTCACCCACAAGATTTGGGTGAAAACTCTCACTCTGGCTTGTGAGTGGTCAAGAAAAATTTAGAAGCCTCTCAAAAGCACGGCAGCCATTCATACTGAAACACAAACTCTAAAACAACCTGAGGGGCTGAGTTCAGCACTGCYTTTCGAGCTCCTTATCCCTGTGCTTTGGGACAATGCAGCCCCTTCCTTGATGACCCTGCACAGGTCAGAGGGCTCTCTCTGGAAKCCAAACTGCTACAGGGGAAGCCAAACTCACCAAGTCAGCAGAGACAGCAGTGGTGATCAGGGCATAAGGGCCATTCACCAGGGCTCCACTGATAAGCAGCATCACTGTTCCAAGTGAAAAAAATTAAGGAAAATGTGAGCTGCCTAAAGACTGTTCACTATAACAACAGGAGACATCATAGCCTGTGGTTCCCAAATTGTTTAATCCTTCCTTGGCTCCCCTGGCCCCACTGCAGAATTGGGAAAGGAAGAAAACCAACAGACCCTCTCTCTTTTCAATGCTCACCCCATGATGTGAATTCTCAAATGTAWCAGAAGGTGGGGCTGAGGCAAAAAGCACTTCCCAGGCTCTTTATTGATCCTGGTTGGTCACAGAAAGGGGAATATTTGACCATGAGGTCACAAGATACACCCATAAATCCCTTCTCTGCTTGTACAGCACCTAAACTGAACGAGGCCYTTCGGCAGGTGAGACACCACTGTCAGCACTCAGGTTTTAATTTCTGTTTTGAGGTAGCAGACAGAAAGCCACAAGTGAATTCAGCCTACTCAAGTAWATTCTGCTGTCAAAAGTACTACAGGCAACATTTAAATACCTCTGGCACTCTGCACAAGGGATGTTAAAAAGCCTGAGCTGACACAACAAGGTCCAGAAAGAGTAATGATATTAAGGAAATCACTGTTCTCATACCACACCTCACTCATTTCCACCTACTCACTTCACCCTGTAAAAAGCCAGGACCAAATTTAAGGAACTGGATTCTACCCTTCCTCCTCTAAGGGACAAGATAAAAAAGGAAAAAAAAACAAACAAGAAGAGCATCAAAGATCATAAATGAAAAGTTCACAAAAAGCTAGGCAGAACAATTTTAAAATRCTCACCTACAGTAGCCTCAAGGCCCATTTTACTGACTGCAGAGAACATGTACAGCTGTAAAGATAAAAATAAACACTCTGAATACCAACATATGCAYTAATCCTGGGTTCCCCATGTGCACTATGTAAACTACAGGATCTCTTTGCTGATATTCTATGGAAGTTCCAGGTTTTACTAAACCCTTTCTGGCCACAGCAGAATGATTGTTTGATTGGACACAGGAGGGAGATAAGGAGTAGGATCCCATTCCCCAATGTCCTTTCAGAAGGAAGGGCTGTATTTTGAGACCATTGAATTTTCAGCTTTCCAGCTGCAGCTTCAACACAGCACAGAATACAGCTCATGAAAAAATGAAATAAAAATGTATCTCTCATGTCCATCTGCCTGTTTCCCAACAGTTGCAGCTCACAAATTTTGGCCTTTGAGCAGTTAAAATTCTGGCTAAGAATTGAACATAAAATTTACAAGAGAGTGRAACTTCTCATATATTTTGTAACAAAATTAAGTAAGACTTATTTGTTTGTTTAGTAAACAAGCTTGTTAGCTTGTTTAGCCTCAATTATCTACACTTGCTCAACTTTTCATGCCTGTTTTTAATCTGGCTTGGACTCTTTTTATCCAGGTCAGGAGATGCTGCCTGCAGAGCTGTCCAGGGAATGGTGTCACCGACGTGAGAGAGGGGCAGACTCTTACTGTGGGTGCTGCCAGCAGCAGCATCATTCCGCAGGTGGAYGCTCTCTTCTCCAGCCTGTCCGAAATGAGACCTGCCAAAATCCCACCTGCAAGGGGACACAAAGGTGTGAGGAACAGCCAGTGTGTGTTTTACACAAAACACATCAGTTTTATTTAATGAAACACAACCCAGTGACTTTTACTGCAGCGTTGCTCAGGGTATGAGCCTGACACAATTCACACTGCAACATCCTCATTAACCCAACCAGTTCTGACATGAATGCAATAGAAGCAGACAGTTGTTCCTCCYCATTGTTTATTCCAAATATCCAAGGCAAAAAGCCTTTTCCCAGGTGCCACATGGCCCCATGGGTGGAGTTCTAAAATACATTCACTGGTTTCTTAACTCTTCACATGCAACAGAAAACTTRGTTCTCTGTCCATGTCTCACTGCAGCCAGGGAAAATGAGCCATTTTAGATTTTGGGGCAAATTAAATCCTTGGGTTTTTCTCCAGGTAGTCAATCCAGGCTCTTGAATTTCCCTTATTTCTTGTGTTTACCAACAACTGTACATAGAAAAACTGATGGGAGCGTGGGGCTGGAGGAAGGCCCGAGGGAATGAGCTGTCAAAATTGTAGGGAACTTGTCCAGGGAGAAGAAGAGGAAGTTCTCTGGATTCTCCAGATTCCCAAATATCACTGGGCCTGCCTTTTCCTTCCCAGCTGCCCATCTCCAAATCGCTCCCATCCTACTTGAATTTAATACAAACACCAGATCCAAGCAGCACTGGCACATTGTTAAGCCTGTATTCACTGCAGAGTAAGATGCTGCTGGAAGGTGTCACCCACATCTCCAAGGCAGAGCTCTCTGGGRTCAAACAGGCAGAAATCACACCCAGAACAGGAACTGCAACACACCCTGACACCAACACCCTGAACTGCCAGGGACTGCACAGCTCCTGATCCAGGGAAACTTCTCCATCATGAGCCTTGTTTTCCAAGGGACTGACACAGGGCTTATTTCCATAAGAGAACTGGGGGAGATGGAGAGGGGATGGGTGTTTGGGCTAAGTCAACCAGGCTTCAGGATGGTGTTTGTTTTATTATAAGCTGTGCTATCTGCACTGGGAACAAAATTTAGTAAATTTAGTTATCCAGTGGTCACTTTGCAAATTAGGAAGGAATAGCCTAGTCCTTATCATTGTTATGATCTCCCAATTTTATCAATACATTATTTTATGTGATAAAACAGTAAGGTATTATGGAGAAAACAAAGCAAAACACCTATGGCCATTCACCTTTGTGCCCACAAAAAATCGACACAACCGGTACAAACTGAGACAGTTCTCTTAAGAGTGACAAAAGGAAGTATTTTGATAGGTGGTGACCAAGACTCATGGGCCAGAGCTGATGGAGCTAAAATACTCCATAATTTGACTCTTCCAATCTGCACTGGACAGTACTGCTGGCTCTGAAAAGTGTTTTGTTACATTACCACTGTCCAACACAGCTCTCAGCTCAGTACCTTTACTGTCTCTCTTCATCAGTGGCAATAATGTATATGAACCATAAAATATGTAAGCTGTGTGTGCCAGAGCCTTTCTTGRACTGGTGTGATCAGGAGGGAAATAAAACGAGAACTTACCAAAGATTCCACCCACATCAAACAGCGTAGAGAGGTCCCCAGCTCTTTTGGCATCAAGGTGCTCTGGTGGGAGACACAAAACATTTGGCTCATTTCTAGGCTTTAAAACAYGGAAATCTCATCGGTCTTGTAATGCCAGGGCAAAGGCATCTTACAGCAGAGTCATTAATTCACCAGAATAAGCGACAATAAGGTGACATTGTGGGAAAGAAATAAGGACGTGAGTAGGTGTTCAGCAATACAGACATTTGAATGCAATTACTCACTGCAAGAGACATTTCATCACTTTTATAATCACTGAATGACAGAATGGGCTGGGTTGGAAGGGATCTTTAAAGGTCAYCCAGTCCAACCCCTCTGCCATGAGCAGGGACATCTTCAACCAGGTCAGGTGCTCAGAGCTCCATCCAACCTGAGTTTGAATGTTTCCAGGRATGGGACATCCACCAGCTYTCTGGGCAACCTGTTACAGCATTTCACCACCCTCACTGCAAAAAATTTCTTAATGTCCAGTCTAAATCTATMCTCTTTTAGTCTAAAATCATTACCCCATTTCCTATTGCAACAGACMCTGCTAAAAAGTTGGTCCATCTTGCACTCTGAAGTATAGAAAAATCACAACAGCAGTACTGAACAGACAAAGAAGGTCTCGTAGATGATTTTGTATAGGTTTTAATCAGGCATTTCAATCATGAAAAGCATTGTTAGACAGCAAGACTTTTTGATTTGTTTGCAAGAGCCAAAGACATGGCATTTATGACTGAAATTATTGAAGATAATCCAGTTATGTTTGTTTTGAAAATGCCCTCTCATAATACTGAATTCATAAACCTGAGAAATGCTGCTTGGTAACGTATAACTCCCCTGTTACTGCAGCAGAGAAAGCCTCTTCCAGAAGYAGTAATGTTTATTTTCTTATTTATTCCAATCCCATATTTGCAGACACTTTGTAGCTGTAATTCAGTATCCCTGTCCTGTGATACTCACCTACATTTGTGATGTAGAGGGGAAGCCAGAAGAGGAAAGTRTAGCTCACCAGCTTTGCAAACAGGAGACAAAGGGAGAACTCCACGACTCCCTGAGAGAATAAAAAAACCAGGAGTTAGCATCTCAACAGAGCTATTTCCTTTCACAGACCATTATAAAAATGGTTTCTAAGAAGCATTTAGGCTTTTATTTTTCTCTCAAGAATTCCCAAGAAGCATTCTTCCCCTGAGAGCACAAAGCCTGCGCTGTGAGCAGACTGTGGTATTTTACTTACATGTTTTCTTTCAGTTGTACTGAACTGCCTGAAGAGAGAACACTAAAATGGTACAGAATAACCTGAGGTGAGAACACTGAGATGGATGTGAAGGATTTTATTTTGTTTGGGACACCTGCATCACTTACTGCCCTCATCCCAAGAGTTGTTACATTAGCATTATGGCAGGTTTGGAACTTGTTCCAGAGAAACTGGCATCTTTTTGTGCTCCTTCCTTCAGATGGGTCCAAGATTCGTCCCTCATTGTTGAGCTCTTTATGAAAAGCCCCTGTGACACAGTTCAGATCAGAATGTGGTAAGAGCACACCACAGACTGGGCTATGGCCTGTTCAAAGCTCTAACTTGCTCCATCCTCTTCCCTGCTGGGCACATGAAAGTGWATTTACTGCACAGAGCTGCAGCTGAACTGCCAAATTAGCCCACCTCCAACCCCCTCACCATCTGATAAGTTTTGTTTGAAAGCAGATCTCTTCAATTCCTGTATGGAGGGCTGTATTTATCCTGAGGAACAGCACACAYGCTCCATATACAGCTGTGACCCTTCCCAACAACAGGCAGGACAAACTCCACAGAGTTTCAGAGATTCCAGGTAGCAGCAGCAACAGCAGTTTTTCTATCCATTGCTTCCACGTTGCCACWGGAAAAACAGGACCAGACTGAACAGGATGGGAGATGCAGGAATACAGTGGCTGGGTGCACGTTTTTTTGTTTTTTTTCTTTCTACCTCTATTGTGATCCAAATCAATTTGCAAATAATCCTACTTTTGTATCCTCTAGAAGCTTTTAGGTAATTATAAATGACAGGTTCTGGCATCAAGGGAACTTCCTTTCCTTTACCAGCAGTCCAAATGTTTGGGCTGCCTGAAACTTCTCATGYAAGAGATTTTATTTTAAAAGCTTTTTCAAATGATGCTGAAAAATGTAAAAAGGGGAGGAAGGTCTGACACAGGGAAGTGCTTATGGACTCAGTTTGCTATTCCGTACTTAACATTTACATTTCTATGGGTCCAGTCAGTTTTTAGAATAGGCTTTTTAGTCAGTTTTTAGAATAGGACAGAAACAACTATTTCAGTCAGAAGCGACCTACAGCAACATCCAGTGCAACTGCCTGACCCCAGCAGGGCTGACACAAGTTGGAGCATTTTATAAAGGTCATTACCCAAATGCCTCTTGACCTCTGGCAGAGAGAGATCAGCAGCTCTCTTTCCACTTCTCCACCTCAGAGAGCAATGAGGTCCCCCCTGAGCCTCCTTTCTCCCAAATAAACMAAGCCCAAAGTCCTCAGAGTTCCAAGATTGTGATGCAAAGTTAACAAACTACACCACTCCAACTGGATCTTTATGGAAATATGAATTCTGAGGCAAAACTTAATTCTTAAAAAGGAGCAGCACAGGCACTCACAGGTATCCTCAGGGCCCCCAGGAAGCTGATGGCTGATGTCCCATGCCTTCCTTCCCCGGTGGCCCCACTGCAGTTCTCAGAGTCAGTGAGTAAATGCTGCATCTCCGGGTCCTGAAACATTCCCCAGCAACAGATGAGAGAGAGAAAAGAATGAAGAAAGAAAATTTATGTCAAGAAATCATATATTCCAAAATAATTTAAAGAAACAAGTATCTGTTTTTATCACACAAAGTTACAGCTTTTAAAAATGTCTTGATTTGGACAGGAATTCCAAAGTAATTTTTAAAAACAAGTATCTGGGTTTTTTTCAGAGGAAGTTACAGTTTTTAAGAATGTCGTGGTTTGGATATACAGAGTACATAAAGCAGAGACTATAGACAGAATATCAGATGATATCTGCTTGTTTGATGTCTGAGTGCACACAGTCCATAACAGAATCAAGTTTCTGTTCTATTGAGTAACAATTTTAAGTTGCAAAAAACCCATATATTAGAGTACATTCAATGGAATAAAACAGTTCCCACTCTTCCCTTACCCCACTACGTCACTGTGATAGAATTAAAGCTCACAAGCTACTGAGTCCTACAACATTGCATACATGAAATTCCTAAAATAATATATTTCTGTATAAAACCATGTATTACCTTCTTTCTGTACAAGTATTAAGCCCATTTTTCAGACTCTGCAACATCACCTTACTGATTTGAATCCAGGCCATCTTTCCACATGAATTATGGATACTGAGTACTTTATGTTAAGCAATTGCTTTTTTTTTTTTTTTTTTTNTTTTTTTTTTTTTTTTTTCTCAATTTTATTTGAGCATTGCAATTGCTGAATTATAGAAGCCTGGACTTTATCAGTATTGCCTAAGTTGTAAATTCTGAGTTCTTTTCTAGTACTGGGAAGGATTTTATTCCAAGAATTCCACTGGCTGCTAAGAATACTTGTGGAGCATGTARCCACCCCACAAGAACAAGCCAATCCAGTGCAACCAGGAGGGCTTATGTYATTTTTATTCCTCCACCAGACTGAAATGAACTCTCAGAATAGAACTGAAAATTTACATCTCACAGCTGTACACAGAAAAAAAAGAAATTTCAGGTATAAATAGCCCTCAGTACTTCTTTTGCAGCTCAGGAGAAAGGATGGGATGTAGCTATCCTCACTTTCACCAGCTTGCTGAGAGGCTTTACCCAGCTGTGTACTTTTCCTAGTTAGGTATTCTAAACACTTGTCTCCTTTCTCCTAATTCTTCAGCATCTGAAGAAAGCCTCAGTGAAGAATTAAGCCTCAAATATGTATTTGACTGTAGGCTAGAAAGGATATAAAAGCAGGCCGTTCCATTTCCAGTGGTTATTGCAAAGATGAAAACTTTGATTAATATTTGCTAAGTTGATGGAGGAAGGAAAACGTGCTGGAAAAGTTCAATTCTACTATTTTACACTCAGTGATTCTAAATAAATTCTGCTTTTAGAGAGCATCATTTAGGAGAGGGCATCAGGGAACCATCTGGACACCTGAGCCCAGACACTCAGAATGTTTCAGAAGCTGCCATGCAGCATCCCAAATTCTGTATTYGATTGTTAGATGGGATGCAGGACTTAGAGGAGCCCAGGATCTGGGTTCAGGTGATAAAGCATTAACTAGGAGACAGAAAAAAACATCTGGGGACCTTTGACACGGCACTGCAAACCTGTGTTAGGCCCAGGRGTCACCTCATCACCATCACAAATATTTAACTTCTGAATTACTGGAACGACTTCAAAACTTGAACTATTTTTAACAGCAGCAATTCAAWCCATAAGCTTTTAAAATTTTTGAAAAATTAAAGAGAGAGGGAAAAAAGAGGAAAAAGAAGGGTTTAAGCAGTGAAGCTCCCCATTGGATTCTAGGTGGTATCTGAGCATTTCCTGCACAATTTGCACAGCAAACCCAGCCGGGACTGTGTGAGGCAATGCTGCTCATCTCCCAGACAAGGAKCTCTAAATCTGTTTTGAAAGAGAGGGTAAATATTGCAGGAGAGGTGACCAAAGTCCAAATAACTTCTTTAAACTTGTTCTGGAAACTTTTGTTGATGATACAGGGTTTTTTATGCTGCTGAAAGATAAATAAAACCAGCAGTTTGTGCTTGGCAGAGATGACGTTGTACAGCCTTGCCAGCTTGTCTCAGAGCATGATTAGGCATATGGCACACTCTTGATCTCTGGGGAGGGATTCATTATCCCTCAATTTTGTGTAATTTTTAAGAGGCCAACCTAACACAAGCAGCAGTGAAGGCACAGAGGTATTCAGGTCAGGCAGCCAAAAACACATTCTGCTTTCAATCACTGCAGATCCTGAGTATTTGCTTTCTTTTTACAGTAATTGCAGAGGTCAATGAAAACCCAGTAAAAGGTGCCATTCCAGTGTGCTTGGAGACCAACTCATAAATGCAARACATCTGCTGTTTGTAGAGGCTCAAGGGCTGACTGTGAAAATCAGCTCCAAATAACTGCAACATAACCCCTGTAAAAAGGGGAAAGATGTTCAGCTTTGCTCTGACAGGAAAAAGATCTTCTTCTGTCACTGGCAGAAAATCAGGAAGTCACAAAGAATGTGACAAACAAGGAGTTTTAATGATTTTATTMATCTGTTTTTGAACCTTAAGACTCTTATTTAAGCATAACCCAGGTGGCAGGGTGGAGAGAGGGGGAGGAATAATGCCAGAATTGCCAGTAAATAACCCCAGGTTCATTATCCATGGTGTCCCTCTGACCTGCTCCCAAGGGACACAGCCAGTGGGAGAGGGGTGCATTTTGGAGAGGGGTGCATTTTCCTCACCCTTTGCTAGGCAGACCCTTCRCAGGGTGTCAGCAGAGGCAGCAGCAGAGTTAAAAGAGAAATCTTGGTCTACTCATTTGCTGACTGTATTTTTTAGCTTTGTCATCAGGAYTGAGAATCAYAAAATGGTTTGGGYTGGAAGGGAMCTTAAARATCAWCCAGTTCCATCCCCTGCTGTGGGCTGGGTCACCTTCCACTGTCCCAGAGTGCTCCAAACCCCATCCAATCTGGCTTTGGACACTTCCAGGGRTGGGGYAGCCACAGATTCTCTSGGCCACTTGTTCCAGTGCCTCACCACCTTTCCTTCCATAAACTTAAAAGAATTTCTTCTGTTATTTCCAGCTTGYCTGAAGACACCTGGTGATATTCTTACATCTCCCCTTGTCTTCCAGCTGGTTGTGAAATAACAATGACAAATGGTTTCTGGGCTGGAGACTGTTCTTGGGCACAAGAGCTCAAAAGAAAAATTAATACAGCACAAAGGAATGAAGTGTTTCCTTAGCAAAAATTTCAAAACCTTTTCACCAACACTGATTATTGTACCCTGTGAATGCTCATTATTATTCTATGGGCACAGGATGAATAGAACAGGAAGTTTCTATTTTCCTGGAAAACTCTGAAAGCAGTTAAAAAAAAAAGTTATCCTCTCAGGATACAACATGCCCAGTGTACTGAATACAAATACAAAATTTCAAATGGAAATTTTCAGTTCATGTCCATCACAAGATAAARTATCTTTTTACCCACAAAATGGACAAGTCCAGAATTCAATTTCTGCAGAGAATTGCCAGCACTTTCGGTTACAAGTGTTAAGCAAGATTTTTGTRAGTAATTGCTTTTATTTAGAATTCTCCATCTCCATATATAATCTTGTAAGCAGAGACAGCTTTTGAATAGAAGAGGGAGAGAAATGAGACTGCAAAGATGGGACACAATATATACAAAATTTAAATATTTCAAGTGGGCAACAATGCAAGTGCATTTTTTTTCCTGGAATTGTGTCAAGATCACAAAAAAGAGCAATTGAGCAAGCATGCCAGCTCCTTCAGCTCAGTTTGCATTATTTATGTCAGGTAATGCTGAGTTCCCTCATCTGAAGCTACATTTGTGTCTGAAGATGGAAGTAGATTTCAGCATCAAAARGAGAGGAGCAATCTTTACAAACAGWAAATSTTTCATGTGAGCCTTGAGAAGCCTTCTGTGCTATTTTACAGCAATACATTTTATTTTACCTGAGGTTTGCCATTTTCCTTAGCATTTAAGGTTGGCATCTGGATTCTGCACCGAGAGGAGCCGTTCAGGAAGGTTTTAGAACTCTACAAAAAGAAAACAAAACAAACTCCATATTTTCGCTGCTTGTTTTTTAAAGAATCAACATGAGTGTCAATCATCTCTCTGGAACAAGTTTTTGTGCATTGTAACATGAGCATGACCCCAAATGGAGCATTTTGAATTTGAGGACTGTGTATTTTGACATTTTCAAGCTCTTACACAACCTATGGCAATGGACATAAAATGCACTCAGAAATTGATGGGAAGGCTGATTTCATACTGGTTTTATACAGAAGCAGCTGAATTCAGAGCACAATCATGCCCCTCTCAACATCCTCAGCTACTGTTTCCTCTACTGAACTTACTGACATTGCAAGTTTAGTTTTTGCAGATGATTCCAGGAGAGCTACAGAAGCTGATTTGTTTCATGAAAACCTTGATTTTTCACTTTCCAAACYCCTTTATGATAAAAGTTTATCCCTTTAGCTTATATTCTATATCACTATATAATTTTAACCCARAAATTCACTGTGTTCTTGTGGACAGGAGTATTAATGAGGGATTTGAGCCCCTCCAGCAAGTTCCAGAGGAAAAAAAATGAGACCAAAAGCTGTATTTTAGGCACCAGGTRGATGTGCTTTTTATCCTTACTTATTGACAAGTGTGTCAGTTCGTGTGTCAGTTGACACCAAAACTGCATTCACTGGAAAATACCACTGAGAGATCTTTAGACTAAAAAGATTTACCAGGGACATTCATGTTTATCTGATGAATTAAATATACAGCTCTAAAATAGGTTTGCAGTCAGGTATGGMCAACCTATTGCTATGGCCAAAAGAAGCAATGTGCATTTCTCAGGGGTGAGATTTTTAAGTGTCTAATCACACTTTAGAAGCAAAAAAACCCCAATAAAACAATTAAAAAAAACCTCAAACTGATACTAAACAATAAACACCTCCCTGCCAACCTGGCCCCAAATAAACCCCACCTCAAGCTCACCACCACAAATAAAAAAAGAATGCAAATCCTCACTGAACAATCCAGTTCAAAATCAATCACTGGAAATTCTTTACCCCCCGCAAAAAACCAAGCGTATGTATTTCAGTATTTTTTTAGACAAATTTCCTTTCATTAGCCAAAGCCTCCTAAGAAGGCAAAACACATTTGAGGATAAACTGTATTATTTCTGCTGCTCAGTACAGAGCTGAGGTACARGCAGCCTTGGGCCTCAAAATAAACCAACACTCGAGCCCCCAGGGGACTGATAAAACAGATCTAAGTTTTGTCTTACAGAAAACCTGGCTCTTGTAAAAAATGTGATTTACAATAATCCACGGGAAAGAAAATCCATTACCTAGAGACATCTACATCTTTAATCAGAAGCTCAGCAGAGGAAAAATGAATGAYTTTTTCATTTGACTGTCAAAAAGTAAGATTTATTGTGGTAAGGAGAAAATGTCTAGGGAAAAGGACTGGACTGAGAAGCTGCACATTTAATTCTTAGACTTCTTCCTCCTTTTCAGGGGATAAAAATTGCAATCTGGTAATTTTTAAATGCACAAGCACTTTGCAACAGGAGTTTAATGGAGAGAAGTTTTCTGGGAGTGCAAAGTCAAGATAAAGGAAGTTTCTAGAGAATAAAGACAGGTCTGTATGAACATGACGTAACTATGGAAAAGAAAAGGTACAAGGAGGAAGATGAGAAGTAATAAAACCAGTTCTAAATCACCACATTTCCCAAAGAAAAAAAAAAAGGTTAAATCTCCTCTTTAACTTCCATAAAGGAAGTTCACCAGTGCAGAATAAAGCCCACTGACTTCTCACTCACATTTGTCACAGGCACAGCCCTTCAGAAAGTCAAGATCAAGCCTCCAATGCCAGCATTWAAAAGCACTTTATTGTCCTCGAGTATTCATTTGGAAACAAATTTCAGATGGAGAAACCAGAGCCAAGATGAACACAGGCAAACGAAGCACAGCCCAGGAAACCAGAGAATAAAGAGAAAGAACCACACGTTCAAGGCTCTGTGCCTGATGCTCCATCTGTGGGTTTGGACAACTGAGTGAAATCAGATTACTCACCACTACAAACTCTGYAGAAATACTGGGCTCACGACCATGCTGCAAACAAACAGTAGACCAAATTCATCCAAGACAGTGACATCACACCGAGAGGAACCTGATCTCTCAATCTTAATATAACCTCAAGTCTTTCCCTCTCGTGCTGAGCATTTATTTTAGTGCTGCTTAAATTTAACTGGCCTCATTCTTCCACAATGAGATTTAGTTTTTAGCCCCAGCCAGCAGAGCTGTCTGCTCCTAGCCAGGACATCTGGCCACAATACCTGAGCCTTATGAGAAAGGCAAGTGTGCATGTGTAAAGCCTTTAAAAAAAGATTTCTAACTATCTGCAAAAGCACATAGGTTGTTCAGGTTGTCACTGAATTAACTGAACAAAAAAAAAARGACAGCAAGTATTTTATGCCTATCAAATTCTACCCCTTGTACAACACAGATGAAATACTTTTTCCCTATTTTACTACAAGAACCTTCCTTCAATTGGCACTCACTTCACAGTCAGAAACTGTCACTACCACACCTGCATTTGGACATCCTGAACTTCTACTCTTTGCTAATTAATCTCCTTCATTTCTAATCCCACACCCTGCAGTGTACAGAAGCTGTGAGTCCCTTCCACAGGGGTTCAGAATCCTTGCAGACCCCTCAGGACTGAAGTACCTGAGCAGYCCCAATGACAGAAAGCTTCCCAGGACAAAGCAAATCTCACTCTGAGACAGATCCAAGGCAGGTGGAGAAGGCCTGCTATAAACTCCTCCCAGATTTCCAGATGTGAAATGGGAACAGAGAARGAAGAAGAGATGCCTTTCACTCTGAATGAGGTTTCCAGGGAAACAAAAGGTCAAATGCATCCCACACAGCCAGAGTGAGCCTGGAGCAGTGACCTTGCTGCTGCACCAGAGAAGGCTCAGTCAAACGCTCATCCTTTTCTGCAACAGGGGGAAATAGSTCCTAAAACACTAAGTTATTGTTTAAAATATCACACCAAATAGATATTCCATGTCAAATTTTTCCATACCAGCTCAYTGAGACATATGAGCAGCATACTGTGCAGAACACTTTAGTTATGCTTTCCACGTGAAGTGTATTTGAAACAAATAACAAATATTTGCTTCCACAAGGCTTAACTGGGTATTTCGTAAAAATGATGCTCTCAACTACTTAAAAGCTAAGGAAAAATGGGATTCCTAACAGCAGGAAATGAGTCACTTAAAATACTCTCACACTTTACAGGAATTACTTCTAAGAAATGGAAGAGAAATAAATGAAAAATACAGAGTGCAGTGTGAGCCCACCTTGTCTCACAGGAATAAACTAAGAATAGGAGCTCCTCAGGCCATTGAAAGCATTCAGAGGCTTTATCAGAAGTACTTCATATGAAGAGGAAAAAAATTAACTGGTAAAGAAGAGAAAACAGACTAGAAAAGCTGCCTTCTGACCATATTCAAGAGCATTAAATATGTGAAATTCCATCTACCTGAAAATATTAGATRGTAAAAAACCAACAATCATCCCTGTACAATCCATCTGTGAGATTTACAAAGAAAATGTGAAGTTCACATGTATCCACATGCCCAGACMATTTCCATGGRGAATTCCCCTGGGACCTTCACCAAYAGCCCTGATTTACCCTCYRACATGGGAAACCTTGTGGTTTGCTCTGTCAATCCCCTCTGTTATTCCAAAAAAATAATTTGAAATGTGGCAGACCTGATTGCCCACAGGTTCCTGGGAGCCTGGAGCAAGAACTGCTCCAGGTTTTAGCTGCAGTAGAGACAGAAACAGAGCAGAGTCTCAGAGAGCACGAAACAAGATCAACCTGTGAACAATCCTGAACAAAACTGGGCCAGGAAGGACATTCTGTTGTAAGAAGTCAAACACAGCTGGTCTTCCTAACGCTCTCTTTGCTCCCTTTCCTTGCTTTTTACTTTTCTCCAATTCCATCTTGAATTTGCCTACATGAGGCAAAGAAAGGAACCATCTTCTCCCACAGCAACTCAGGATTTCCAAGGGATATCTTTTCACCACTGACAACTTTCTGAAATACTTAATTCTGAGCCCACATAACACCTCAGGAAGATTAAAGAAAAGTAAGAAAACTCAAGGAAAAAAAAAGATGACGTTTTTACTTGTTTTATTGTCCTAAGATCAACCGCTGCAGATTTTTATTTAAAACAAATTAATTCACCTCTTGATTCACTTGATTTGACAGAAATTAAGTTCCTGGTTTACCAGTGAAGCACAGAAAACCATCACTGCCTCAAGTGCAGGCTCAGTTGTAACAGCCTARCACAAAAAGACCACAAGCTGATTTCCAGAACTATCTCAACAAACATGAGTATTAGGAGGCAAAAATTAAAAAAGAAAATGCATTCACTTACACTGGATGGTGTGCAGGAGCAACTGATATCTTTAGGATCTGAAATAAAATACCACACACAGTTAATAGTGAAACCAAGACCAAGAAAGATCTCCTAAAACACTTTCAAATAGTGTAATTTACTGACAATAAGCTGACAGTACAGACAGAAAGTGCTACTCTTGCAGTGCAGCTCATGACAGAATTCTCATCATCTCTGCAGAACTTCCCATCCTGAGACAGGACAGTTACAGTAAAACAAGCATTCCCATCTGTGAGTCTGCACAGGGACAGGATAGACAGTCCTCTTTAATTTCACATTGGAAATATCAAGACCTGTTCCATCAGCTGCCTCCTGTATTTCACAGCCCAGAGGATGGATGGCACAGAACACACACTGCAGCCAATGGGACATTCTGCTGAGATCCACTGAACAACTGATCAGGAGATGACAGTGGGGTGAATTCTGGAATGTTCTTCTGTCAGGGGCACAGGAGACCTTTCRGGTAACAGAGCTGGGGATGGGTCTGGGGCACAAATCAGGTGAGAAGCAGCTGGGAAAGGGGCTGAGCCTGGAGCAAAGGAGGCTCCGGGGGGACCTTGTGGCTCTGCAAAATCCCTGACAGGAGGGGGCAGCCGGGGGGGTCGGGCTCTGCTCCAGGGAACAGGGACAGGAGGAGAGGGAATGGCCTCAGGCTGGGCCAGGGGAGGCTCAGGGTGGACACCAGGAGGAATTTGCCCATGGAAAGGGTGCTCAGGCCTTGGCAGGRRCTGCCCAGGGASCTTTGGARTCCCCATCCCTGGAGGTGTCCCAGGAAGGGCTGGAGGTGGCACTGAGTGCTCTGGGCTGGGGACAAGGTGGGGACTGGACACAGCTTGGACTTGATGACCTTAAAGGTCTTTTCCAACCTCAATGATTCTAYGATTCTAGGTGCATAAGATCTTTAAAGGTAACACTTTTAGGCTCTTCTCCACCAAGTGTTGTGGGAAGAAGCTCTCTAAGGATGGGCACAGCTTGAGGAATATGAGCCCTCTGTGGTTCAACCCCACCAAAACACTCACGTTCAATAAGGAACAGGAAACAAACAATCCCCATCACAGCCACGACGACCCCAGGCACCACAAAGGAGAGACCCCAGCACGTGGACACCCAGTAAGCAGCAATCAAGGATCCCAAGATATTCCCCACTGAAGTGTGTGAATTCCAGACTCCCATGATCAAACCTCTCCTGCATTAAATAAAAACAAAAACAAACACACAAACGTTTCTTATTATAAGCATTAATCCCTTGAGAAAAGTGTATCAAAGTGGCTGTTCATCTGTAGTGTCAGKGAAATATTTGCAGTCTAATGGGTCTTTAACTGATCATTTATTTATGCTACAATCTCCAYCTGGAAATTTCAAGGCACCTAAATATTAATAAAACTGCTGTAAAGACTCTGTGCATGACAGAATTCATCCTGCACTTACTGGCATTTAAAAACACCACCGGGGCTTGCATATTTCTGAATAATTTCTTTTATTAAAACAAGTATGCAGATGTTGTGTAGCATGTGGACACCAAATACAATGCTTTTGGGAATAAAAATCCTCCTGCAAACACCATGCACCGACAATCTCATGCTCTCAGGATGTGTCAGAGTCATCATGCAGAAGGAAACAACCTGTACAGGACACCTGGAGCAAATTCAGTGTTTTGTGATTCCATTCTGGACTTGCTGGGCTCTGGCAGAAGATGACACCTGCACAAGTTTGGGCAAAACCCACGTCAGGCTCCTCTCTGCCTGGAAATGCCAGATTAAAGCTGCTGCATCAGCTTCAGCTGAGCTGGGGTAAACCACAAAACCCTCACTGAAGTCATGACAGCAGAGGTTCTCTTCCCTTGGAAGTCATGGGACAACTGCCTTGCCCTCATCAGGATTTTACCTGGAGCAGCCTAACTTCAACAAACCCAGATCTTTTCCTGGTCTAATGATAAAATCTAARAGGTCTGCTCATGCTTCATGGAATTTACAGCAAAATGAAAAGAAGAACCAGGTCACTGAAATTCAAACCAGAGYCTACCCCATCAGACCACGGTGTGGCATCCTAACAGTAAAGGCTGCTGCTTTTGCACAAGCAAAGCCTGAATAAATGTATTTATTTTGCACAAACTCACTGATTTTGTTCAGTATTGCATGACAGTTATCATTCTCTGCATTTCCTAATGGAAAATTACTT
>NW_026623811.1:180256-195454 GCF_030028575.1 Malurus melanocephalus | reverse complement strand
ACTGAATTTCAGTATGTCCTTCTCTGGAACTGATTAACACTCTACCTACACAAAGGATGGTACTACAGTAACATTATTGTATGCTACATGCATCAACTATTATCAAAACCAGTGGATTTAGCATGCAGTTCTTGCAAAATTCATAGAAAACTGTAGGGTGTGACAAAATAAACATCATGAGTGATCTCTGTGCAGGATTAAGATAAAAAAACCCCAAGCAGATGATTTAGAGAAGGTGATAAAGGAAAGGTTAAATCAGTTGCCATATGCATTTTGGCGTTTAAATTAAATTTTCAAGTTTATGTAAGTGTGTTAGAAAAAAGGCATTACATAAAGTATTTTTTACAGTTATGCCCTGACAACTGCTTCGAAACAGAAATGAAAACACAGGAAATTCCACATTAAAATGGCATAATAACAGCCTTTACTCAGAGTAGTTTTAGACTGTTTATATTTGCAAGAATTATTCTGATATAATTAATTCTGAAATAATTAATCTGAAAAACAGCTACCACGGAACACTGCTTTGACACGAGGGAGACTATTTTAAAGCCAYATATAAATCAATCAGCATAACAAAGAAAACTCCTCTCAAAATTCTACCTAGCTGCTTGTTCCATCCCCCCCAAAAAACCCCACAGAAGACAAAGAAAGATATTTAAATGGATTATAATATTGAATTGAACGTAATAGCCCAGAATACATTGATCTGTACTTCCAAAACTGTGGATTATGTATCATTTACCTTCCTTTTCCAAACCAGTTGCCAATACATGTAACGACACTCGGCCAGCCAGTGGTTTGCACCAACCCATTAGCTATCTGAAAGTATATAAAAATAATATTAAAGAAACATTGCCTGTCATAAATCAGGTTCCTACACAATTCCTGCCGAGTGTGGCATCGGGAAAAGGAAGTCTACACAAATGAATTTAGAAATTTAGTGGAGGCGAGTTTTTAAAACATTTTTTTTCTCCCAAGAATAAACAAGTTAAAAAGTTTTGCAGAGATTCTTCCCTCTACCTACATCTCTATAATTAGTTGATGATTTAAATCACAGAATACTGTAATTCAGTCACATGCTTACTAAAAATCACTTTGCTCTGAGCTGAACAGAGAAGTGAGTTCCCCCACCCAAGCAGCAGCATAACACTTATCTCAGCTTGAGCATATGGCAAAGCATGTTTGCAATCAAATAAAGCAGAAAAAAGAGACAACTTTAGGGGAGACTGAGTAGCTTTAAAATGCTTAACAGACACCTGTAAATAAACTGAGAGGAGGAACTTAATATATWCAGGGTGAAGTAAGAACTATTTCAGCCTCCACACTGCACAAAACTTTAACTCATCTCAACTCCTAAAAGGCTCTCTCTCTACAGTTGCACCATGACACAAATATCACAATGCAAGACCTCACATGTAACATCAGCATTTGAACATGCCACAAAATTCAACTTCACTCTACCAAAAAAAAAAACCAACAGGGCTGGTGGTATGAGAGCACCCTTGGAATGACAGGGCTCACTGACCACACCCCACAGGRCAGAGACAGCTCAACCCTAAAGGGGCCAGCTCTGGACAAACAGCTGATCCCAGAGGGCTTGGGGCAGTGGCAGGGKGACACAGATTAACTGGTGACAAGGTTAGTCAGTGCCATGCAGATGTGCCAGAGGTGAGAGTGTTACTGCAACAATGCACAGAAAGCAGCAGTGCAGATCAGTTCAAAACAGTCCCAGGGCCAACCCTACCCTGGTCCTGACCTAAATTCCATTTCAGGCCAATGGTAAAAATTCTTGTGACACCTGATCAGAGCTCTGAAAAATCTCACACAGTGAATCTCGATACATAAGCTGCCTGCTCCCAGCCCCACCAGTGTGGGAGACTGTTCATCATTAGCAGTGTAAATGGATTTTTCCTGCAGAGAAAGCCAGGATGTGTCACTCAGGTTTTGGCAGACTTAAAACAAGTGTGTTTACATCTGTCAAACTCACATTTAAGCTTGCAAAGATTTGATCACTGATTTGACACAGACTGAAAGACATTAATTTGCTTTCAAAGATTGCTTTCACTAAAAAAAAAATCAAAAATAAAGCCTGGGGGTATCCACTCTATCACTTCTGCCTGTCACCAACAACATATTCCAGCATTTACACCCTCCCACCCAATCACTCATCACTCTGCACAAGTGAAAAATCCCCAATATTACCCTAAACAGCACCACGGGAACTCTGAGTGTCTAAATTAACGTTGTGCCTACCTGGGCAATTATGTAAAACCACAGATTGTGCACATTATAGAAATAACCCAATCCAAACATTGCAGTGAAGAGTCCACTGGCGAGCATCCCCCCTGTCAGATAGTACCGGATGGGCAGCCGYTCTCCTATGAGTCCACTTGGAGCAGGGAAGGAAATAAAGAGAAAAGCAYGAATTAAAAATGGGATCATACCCCWAAAGTCATCACAAATGAAAGAATATTTTGTGTTGTTTAATTCTGGTTGAGGAGAAACTGTACTGGTAAGTGCTGGTTGCCTTTGTAGCAGCAGAGGAGCAATTTTTAGCACTTGACAGGGGGACAAAAACCCAAAAAACCATTTCAAGTTCATTAATTGCTAAGTTCTGACATCTGCACAGCCATCTTTCAGGGAGATACTCATCTGGAGCACTTTCAAAGTCATTCACTTACACAGTCATTTTCCAAATTATGTGTCTCCAGGCGTTTGAAGCGAGACTTGTCTCCCTTTCTAATGACTCGAGTCATCAATGTTCAGGGTTTAGTCAATAAAAAGAAGCATCTCCAAACAGCAACTAATACTGAACACTTCAGGATGGGTTTGGTATTATTTTTAGGAGGTGTCTGCTTCCATTCTTTGACTCTAAAGAAAGCCAGGACAATCATTTTAAGCAGTCAGTGCAATTTGGAGACTGATTAAGTTTGAGGACGTACATTCCACTGCTTATTCCTTTATATTCCAGATGAAAAAAAGATAGGTTAGGTTTAGACCTGGAAAATATTCCTGCACAAGGCAGTTAAGATGGGTAGAGGTAAAAAGCTTCCTATGTATCAACAGCRATTGATACCACTGGGACTTAGAATKATGTGGGGYTTTTTTTCCCCCTTAGCAATCAATTTCTCACTCTCCATCAGAAACTCTGCAGTAGAAAAGCACAATAACTCAGGAGTCACAGCTTCATAAATAAATAGTAAAGAGAGCAAGGTTTTACCTTAAATACATTCCAACTGCATATGCACACAAAAATGAGTAATCCAGCGCTCCCAGTAACTGTTTGTAGTTGCTCTTATCTAAGAATAATTTTCAAAACAAATTATCAGTTTAAATGTACTAATTACTTCCCAACCATTTGTACACATAACAAGAAAAATGYTAATGAATGTGCACTGACATTTAATTTTCAATTGGCACCTTCAGACTTAAGCAAACATTTTTGCAAATGTTTTCTTTAACAAAAACAACTGCTCTTCTGCCTCTAACATATTAGGAAATAACTGGTAGGTCCATCCTAAACTCTACCTTATTCCAAACAGCATTTTGGAAGAGAAGAAACTTCAATTATTAGCAAKGTGCCCTTTTCTTATACAGCCTGAGGCAAAAGAAAATCCAAAATCCAATTTAACAGACTTGATTAAAAGTGGAAAGAGTTACAAAAGTGTGAGGTCCTAAGATTAAAAATGGCTAAAAAAATTCCATCATCATAGAGACTTTTAAGGAATTAGCTTAGTATGTTTTTTTTTAAGGGTAAAGCCTTTTGCATTTTATTTTCCAACTTTTCACAAGGCACAGAGAAGTTTTGGTTAAAAAAAAACCACTCAAGAGCTCTGCCCTGTAGAGCAAACAACCATAATCACACCTAAAAGGGAACTGCAGACAGGATGGAGGGAGCAGGAGGGGCTCCACCCAGGTGGAAACACCAAGTCAACTCTCAGGAGAGCTGAGCTCACCCCAAGACAGTTAGTTTGTGTATTTATTTGCAGTAAATTGCCACAATTGCCATTGCCTTTGGGCATGAAGCCACAGATACTAAAGCAGATTCCTTTCTTCAGAGTCACTCCAAGCTCTGCCAGAAAAACAGCTGAAAGAACAAGTCCAGAGTGCCATTCCAAAGGGGCAGCTTKGCAATAATGCTCATGGAAAAAGGAGGACATTTGGGCTCAGAAGTCTCCATTAAAAAAGTCAATGTTTAGACAAACAGACTCAACGCCCACCTTGTTCCAGGGAGAAGAAATACTCCCCAGGGTTAACTGATTCCCACCCAATGCATTTGGAAACCTGGGGGGGATTAAATATTTTCAGCAGACCCTGCAGCARGCAGTCAGCACACTGGATTTTGTCCACAGAAAACCCAGAGCTCAGATCTTTAATTATCTTTGAAGAGAACAGGACTTTTTTTAAATTGCTAATTAAAGACTAATTAGAATGTATGGCTATACAGACTGGGGTGGACTGGCACAGTGACAGAAGGGACTAATCTGCTTCACTGATGTTCCTGGTAGCAATAAAAGTGTCAAGGAATGATTCAAATTYTCATTTAAAGTCAAATACGACCACATTAAAATTTAATTGTTCAGTAGGCAAATATTTTTTTTCTATTCAAGTGAAAGGCCAGGTCCATTATGCTATCCAGTAAGCTGTCAAGTCTCTCCTGCAATAAAGTCTTCCCTTTTTCTTCATTATAATGGAGGAGAAAAAAACTCTTTCACACAGATAAGGACTCTGAAAAGTTCCAATTTAGATAAGCACCAAGTAATTTCACTTAAAAGATTGCTGGACCTTGAATTAAACAWGCAGGAAATGATAGATTTTATTCTTCAGCCTTTTTTTCTTTAATAGACATGCTAAAGACAAATCCCATTTTCTGACTGAAAATTGATCTACTGAAACCATCTCCCAGCTATAATAAGTAAAACAGTATCACTTGTTTAAGTGACTTCAAGCAGCAAAGACATCATAAGGTAAGTCACAACTTCATTTTCTGTGGAGAAATCAGTGAGAACACGACAAACAAWACACCCCTTCCATGCATATCCCCCACATAGGAAGAAATAGCTRGAAACAAATAATCTAATTACGAGCATCAGCTCATTATTGGGAAAGAAAAACCAAAAAAACCACCAAGCCTTACCAAATGGCTCCCAACCACACTGAGAGGCATTAAATGGCTTTTTGACAGGCTGGATCTGTGCAGCATATTCTTTGTAAGAGTCCTGCTCAACTTCAGGTGAAGCAGCACAATGCTTATGCAGCTCTCCCTGAAACAGAAGGGACATTTGAAAATAGAAAATTCACCTGTGAACTGGGGACTGGTAATTCCCCTACAACAASAAATTTTACARTTCTAGATTTATATGAACCTGCGTCAAGCCCACCAAAATCARTRAAAAATGTTGGCCATTATTAATTGYTTGGCATTTTGCTGGGTGAAACCACCATCACATGAAAGAGTAATTACATGGTTAGAAAAAGCATTCTGCAGTAATCTGGTGTTTCTGACAGTGAACAACTTTGAAATTCTGCAGTAACATCAAGTATTTTGCCYACTGTTACTCATCAGTTTCACACAATACAGCACTGGGGGATTTGATTTGTGTTTGGCAGGTTATAAACACTGAAGACTGAACTGTCAAACCCAGAATTAGAGAATTTGTGCCATCAGCTTCATTGGGAACAGTCACAAAGGTACAGACAATGATGACTGATGCTCAGCAGTACTGGGAACACTCTTGGAAATGCCAGTGGAATGTTCAGCTCATCAGTTATGAGCAACTTTTCTCATACATAAGACTGGAAACCTCTCCACTATCTCTAATTAGATTAATTCACATCAAGTGTAGGCACAGGTGTTTTGTGTTTTGAGCCCAAAACCCAAACTTACACCCAATATTCTAGGTGTGGTCTCMCTAAGTTTATCAAGCAAATATCACTGTGTACCAGCTTTATCAATATTTCATCTTGAAGGCATTTCAAGTTAAAGTTTAACCCTGCCTTTCACAGCAGAAAATACTGAAAAAGGCAGCGATTTCCGTGTTTGAAGGGAGMAGGAGGATGTTTAAACAAGGACACAACCTCTCTTACCTTCACTATACTAATTGGTTTCCTTGACAGATGGAAGCTGGCATATAGCAGGAAAGTGAGARAGAAAATGAAAGCTCTRTACCTACAATAYAWAAAAAAAAAGAAAATTATTTTATTTAGGCTTTGTTTTGGTATGAAATCACACAAAAACATTATGCAAGTAATTGATAATATTGGAATACTGGAAAACAATTTTTTTTGTGTTCTGCAAAARCCTGAAGAACCACCTTCCCTTGCAGTTATGCTGCTTTCCACCTGCTCTGATGTGGCTTTGGGAGGGAGCCTGGTGGAACAGGGGAACAGGCAGGACAAGGTGGCAGTGCCCTGAKCTGACCTGCCTTGTTTGCAACCCTCCTTTGGGGGCTGTTAAATATCATCTCAACATTAAACGTGCTGATAATCAGATTCCACACCTCCCTGCTTCTTTGGGTTTTGTGGTATTTCTAGGACTTAAGTGATGGCTCTCTCAATGGTCAGTTTGGAAAATTCCTTCTTTTCTTACTGCTTTTAGAATCACCTTACTTTGGCCTCCCTCTAACAACAGAAACCAGTCATTTATAGAGGTGAACAGTGGGATTGACACTGGAGAACATGAACAGAAYYGAGCAGCTTTGGGAYTGGGAAGGAATTCTCCTTTGTGCCTTGCTGGCATCCTTGGGACCCTCTCTACAGAACTCACTGCAATAATTAAAACAATAATCTGATCTTTTCTATTCTCCATCTGCAATTTCAATTGTTTAAGGAAAGAATTCTGTGGGTTTTTTWAAAAATACCCAGAGTCCAAATGTGCCTACAGGCTCCTTCTAGCCTTGATCTCAAGTGACAGTAAATGCAAGTACAATATATACATACAAATATCTGATATCACATTGCCTGCTGTAGTCCCTCATTTTTAATTAACCTTTTTCTATCAATTTTTMCCTTATGAACTTTTACATAATAAGGCTCTTGTTTTATAGTTCTGGCATATTCATAGTGACATTAAMAAGAGTCATCCCACAAACAGAGTTATTCACCCTCATAACTGAAACATCCTTACAAGGGATAAAACTGAAATTACTTAGTTCCTGCTGCTCTTCTAGAGAAAACACGTGATAAAATTGCTCAAATGGAAAGTGCTTGGTCTTTCAAATTGTTATTTTTTTGTTATTCACACACAATTGACTCAGTATTCTATCTCAGAAAGCCCATGAACTGATRCCATAAAACTTCCAGGATTTGTTTTTCTAAAGCAAAGAGGATTTGATTTTCATTTGGTTTTGCTAGGGGGCTTTGCATTTCTTTAAAAAAATAATATTGCAGTAGCAAGGACTAAAATTCTAATTGTACAAGTCTGTATCACACATGAAATTACTGGGGAGAAAATAAATTTCTGGCTAAGAAAAGAAAGCTAATCTTGAGCACTCCTCCCACCTAGGAGCTTGAAAATGCAATTTATTCTTTCAAATACCTACCTTGCAAAGAAAAGGACAAAAGGTTTTATTCTCTAACACACATCACTAGCAAATGTTTGTCTGGGTTTCCCTACAAAATACCTCACTTTTTAAATGTCAGCAACATTTATTTATTATACAACTGACTATATTTTCTTCCTGTATACATACTAAGGAATGAACAAGCAAAATTAAGAGTGAGGCAACAGCCTGATCTTCCCCAGATACAAACTCACGCTGCCCACAGCAGGGATCACCACCAACACTTCCAGACTTACCACTGATCTCGTGAAAATGAAGTGATGAAACGAATCCCAGGAGGAAGCTGAGCCATCTACACTAYGGCTGGTACCAGATTTTAGGTGACACAATTATGGACGTGTGACAGCTTTTTCTGTTCTTCTGAACGGACAACAAAGATCTCCCACAAAGCCTCTGGATTCCACAAATGTGGAATATCTGCTGCTGAGCTGATCTCCCTATGGTTTTTTTTTTTTTTTTTTCTTCTACCTTCAGTCACGACGTGGCAAATTCTTCACTCTGCCTTTGTTTACTGCTGATCTTCAAACAAGAGAAGTTGGTAAGTAAATAGTCAGGTCAAGTTATTGGGATATTTCCTAACCATAACATTTGAAACAGCAATTATCTATTTCAGAGGCAAGTAATTAACATCACTAACCTTCACATCAAAAATGCAGTGGAGAATTTTAAGCCAATATAAATTGCAGCCTTCTCTGATTTTTATTATTTATAATGCATTTTGAGAGCTCAGCATAGTACAAAGCAGTGGAGACACAAAAGAAAGATGCACTCAGAACTTGATGCAAAGCCAGCTTACATCAAAACACTCTGCTTTTGTCTCAGRAAGACTACAAATAGGCAATTCCCCAGCACACAAAGATCTGTTTGAGCACATCAGAAACATTCATGAGCTTGCAATTTGTTCAAAAATGGCTGTAGTGTTTCCAGCCTGGAATAAGAGACTCCCCCAGCTTGAGTGGGTGCTGCTGAACAATGCTGAACAATGCTGCCAGCAAGGCATGACCAGCACTCCCTCTTCCAGCCCATTTCCCTTACCCRCTATCAGTACTGCACAAAGCTCCACATCATCAGAAAATACTGGAGAAGGAAAAAACACTTTTTTTTCCACTCCTTGAGCTCCCTACACTAGCACAAGAGAGAAGGCAGGATCACATGTGTCCATAACATGTGGGGAAGAGCGAGACCACGGCAGTTTGGTTTAAAGTTTCACAAAGTTCCTCCTGTTTTTTCCAACGTGGGCTGCAGCCCCACARCAATAAAAAMCCCCACATTTTATTGTAGGTAGTGYAACAGGAACTGGCTGCACTGTTACCTGGCAGCAGCTCAGGCAGCTGCTGAGTCAGATGGCAAAAGGAGCTGCTGGCAAAAGGCGTGACCGCAACTCACAGTGCAAACTGAGCTACCCCAGGTGCCAGGGGACACTGCAGGGTCTGCCACAGCCCCACCACACTCCTGGCAGCCCTGTGTAATGTCAGCACAAACCATGCTCCTGAGGGGAAGCTGGTAGGATTCWGGGTCAGCTCTCCTGGTAAAATAAAAATGGGAGCTGAACCAAAGCAAGAATGCATGACTGCCAAACCCATAAGTTGGTGAGCACCTGAGAATTTCAGGGGCTGCCCCAGGGCAGGCAAAGGTGTGAGATTCTCTCCTCTCATMTTCATTGCCCCATCTTACTCCAGAAATCAAAACTGCTCATCCTCAGACAGGTGAGTGACAACAAACAGGACCTGCCATGTCCAAGCTGTCAACTTGCAAGCCTCACCACCCACATAGGCTCTCTCCCTAGGAATGGAGGAACACTAMCCCCTCTTTACATAACACAATATCCCACCAAAATATCGAGGCTCTGCTCCTTTAYGCTAACACATTTTTGTCATACCTTTATTTTTTCCACAGTGTCCTGGTTCAKCTTGTCACCTCCCTCCCCTAAAAGTGAATTGACTTGCTAATCTCGTTTAGCGTGTTCCACCCCCTCCCTGGCCCTGAATCAGACTGTGCAATTAATCAAACCCCATAATCATTCCCACCCAGCATGCGTTTCCTACCTCCTCTCTGAGGTTGCAGAGGTTAGRGAAAGTGCAACCCTRKCCYTCCTCCCCTGTCCCACCTCCAGATMCAGTTCCCTGCCTCCTTCTGTCACACCTTGTAGCCCTACAGCCATGGTTCAGGTGGCTGAGCCATCAGAAATCCTGCCCTAAAATACAGTTGATCCAATATTAAGAATATTAACTTGGTCAGTGGCCACAAAACTGCCACGCAGGATGAATCCAAGGCAGCAGGAGCACAAAGACAGGGGCTACAGGTGGGACTGCCTCGTACAGCCACAGCTGGCTAGTTAGGTCAGATTTCAAAATTTCTCTTTCAAACCAACAATTTCTCTGTGTTTGGTTGAAATGAGCTACTGATAGCTGCAAGTGGGAGAAAACAGGTAAGGAGAACAAGTAGCTCACAGCAGGAGTGAATTTTTCTTTCAGCAGTAACAGATACATTTCAGGGTGATCCCAAACCCCATTTCTCCTCTCTGACAGCTATCCCAAACACCAAAACTATTGTTTCACTGACCACACAGAAATACCTACTGGGAAAAAACACCTGAGAAGCCAGCAAAGAATAAACACCTGAGGTCAAACACCTCCTTAAATGGTTCTCCTACAATATAATGGGACAGGGCTATTATCATTATAGCAAAGCAATTGTTTAACACGTTAATTTTTAACAGCTTTAGGGCATGCAAGTAAAGACATCACACATCTTATAAAAGGTTTCAGGACTCAGTGGTCACGCAAGGTTGTGCATCTGTGCACCTGCTGCACAGATCATAAGGCACCTCCTAACAGAGGATCCGTGCTGTAAATCCCATCACAAGGATCCCAGTCATTTCCCAGCAAAAATGACTGGACTATCWGCAGCACAGAGAGAAGTGCAGCCTAACTCTGTCTGACAGGTGTTGGTTTTATTTTATGCACTGCAGGCAGAAACACCTGAGTTCTCATTTACTTGTCAATAACTTATCTCTATCTCCCCATATCCATAAGTTCCTCTGACATTAATGTGCTTTTTTAAACATAAAGAATGTCCTCCACATAGCAAAGAAATTTGTGGAAATAAAACTTGTGGTAACAGGTTGTAAAGATCACATTCTACTGCAGATTAAACCAGATTTTAAAAACCAAGCTATACTTCAGAAATCACATTAATAGGCTACAACACATAAGTGGTATGTTATCAATACATTTTTTATGTTTCAGATTTACTGATGAAGTGCAAGGACAAAGTCACATTAAATCACTCAAACTGGTTTTATGTTCTTTCATTTTCACCAACTATTTCTGCCGACAGAGAAACCAACCCTCCACTTCCTCCTTGCTGTACTGTGACACACAAAGCGATATTCTGGTATTTACTCGGAAACCGTATTTACCTTTCAGACTTGGTATTGCTCCTTCGCTGCAGTGGCTGAAGCATACCTTCCTCCCTATTTCAGGAAAACAGGCACTGGTGAGTGGTTTTTCCCCCTGCAAACACGGCAAACCCTGGCTCAGCTGTGCTGGAGAGGCAAAGGGAAGGTCCTGCCCGGCCACAGCRCAGCTCCCCCGGGATTGAGATTAATTCCGTGTCTGCAGACACCGGGAAACCAAACCCTCCCCGGGGTGTCCTTAAGGGCTCAAAACGCCTTCGCACACACGCGGATCACATGCATATCGTGCTTAATACCCGGCAGCTCTGCACCTGAGCCACAACCTGCCAAATCCAACACTCTGGGGMCTTAAACAGCCGTGTTCCTTCTATTTAACACGGGGGGGGAAAGGGATGATCGTGGCTTAGCCACAGAGGACACWGCCCCTGTGAGCACACGGTGAGCTGGCGCTCTGGGACCCGAAGGACCGACCAGGGCGGCTCCAGCCATCCCAAAGGTCAAGGGCAGCGGGAGCCCACAGGGAGGAAGCGGACAGACACCGCCTTTCCCCGGGACCCGCTGCCAGCACAGGTGTCGGGCACGGCAGGGCTCCGTCTTGGCTCCGCCGACAGCCCCGGGCACCAACCTGCGGTGCCACCCCGAAACCGAGGGGCGCCTCTACGTCCAGCAGCATGGAGGGCTCCGGGCAGCGAAAAATAAACGGCAGAAACGGAGACAAAAGGCGGCGAAGCCCCCGAACCCCGCCGCTACCCGGCACTCCCGGCCGGCCCGGCCCAGCCCGGCCGCTGCTCCCGAGCGGCCCCGCGGCCGAGGAGCCGCCCCCGCTCCGCCCCCGCCGCGGGCTCGGCAGGTGCACAGCCTACCCTGGGCCGCTGCTCCCGGCGTCGCTGCTCCCTCCTTCCTCCTTCTCCTCCTCCTTCTCCTTCTCTTCCTGCCTGCCTGCCGAGCGGCCGGGCCGGGCGCGGCTGCGGATCGCCGCCCGCCGCCGGAGCTGCGCGCCGGGACCCGGCGGCCTCGGCCCCGCCCGCTGCGAGGAGGAGCCTGCGGACGGAACCCTGTGCTTTAGGAAGAGCGGGGCCAGCAGGTCTGGGAGGTGATCTTGTGCCTCTGTTTAGACCTGGTGGGGCTCATCTGGGGTGCTCTGTCCGGGTCTGGGCTATGGGGACAAGAGAGATGTGGAGCTCCTGGAGCGGGTCCAGCGGAGGCTACGAAGGTGAAGGGGCTGCAGCATCTTCCCTGACGAGGAAAGGYAGACGGAGCTGGGCTGTTCAGCCTCCAGAGGAGACAACTGAGAGGGAACCTCATTCATGTGTATGAGTATCTAAAGAAGGCTGCCAAGAGGATGGATCCAGGCTCTGCTCCGTTGATGCCAGGCAACAGGACAAGAGGCAGAGGGCAGGAGCTGATGCCCAGGAAGTTCCAGCTGAACATGAGGAAGATCATCTCTGTGCAGTGACTGAGCACTGTAACAGATAGATTGTCCAGACAGGGTGTGGAGATATTCCAGAGCCATCTGGACACAATCCCATGCCATGTGCTCTGGGGTGATTGCTGGATCAGGGAGGCTGGACCTGGTGACCCACGGTGGTCCCTTCCAGCCTGACTGTTCTGTGATTGTGACCTGTCCAGGAGGGCCCCAGTTCACCGCTGTCCTGCCAGCGAGGGAACAGCTGCTCCACTGTGTCTGCTGTCCCCATCTGTCACCCCAGCAGCCTCCTCCCGTCCAGGTGCTCCAGAGTGGTGGCCTGACCCCTGTGCACTGGCCAGCATGGCCAGTGGGATCCCCGGGCAGCAGCCCCCAGGCTGGACAGATGTGCACAGGTGCTTCACTGCAGTACTGTCAGGCATACATGAAGGTATTCCTGTTGCCAAATGTTCACACATCACACAGCAGGTCATTTGAAAGCAGAGAGAAACATCCAGCAGTGCTTCATTAAAAAAGAATGTATTTATTTTAGTTGTCTCCTGGTTTCCTGATCCTGCAGTGTGTTTCAAAAACCATATATATGTATATCTACCATRTATATATACATGTATCAATCAAAGCTCAGTTTATTTATATAAATGCACACTTCCTGCTGCAGGTGTATTTCTTCATCATGGTCGCCTCACAAGTGCAAAGAAACCTGCACTATTTACTGCATCGAAGACAGAATAGCTAAAGTTACCTCATGCATGTTTAAGTTTGTCTGTATAAGTCTGTCCCTTGTGGAGCACCCTGTGCCTGGCACAAGCGGCCCACTTATGGCACTCTCAGAAGTGTCCAATTTTGTTCTCTTTTCCCTCTCATCTTGCACTGCCTGTGCAGGTAATACCAATAAAAGAAACTCTGMCTCCCAGCATGATGTTATTAGGCCCYACATGTCAAATATTTTGCTTTGCTTCGTGATCCCAGGTCATATTTCCTTCACCTTCTCYSAGTCAGTAAAGGAACCCTTCACTCWTWYTTTCAYATTTGCAGAATTGGGGTYGCAGAGTTGCACCTGAACCATTGCAAATGCAGATTGGTGCTGTAAAATCTGCTGCTTTAAAGGTTGTTGGTCGCAGATGTTGATTACATCTTTCTGGCTGAGATTTRTAACTAGTGAATCAGAGGTTCAAAAAAATAATTTCCCCAAATGCTACAAATGTCCYGCTTGGAAAKGTAAGGCACYGCTCTTGATTATCACCAATCTTACCTTCTGGGGAAATGATTTGCATGAATCATGTGGCTGCACTTTTACCCCAGCACCAGAAGGAGCCCAGGCACTGTCCGTTCTGACTGGTGCACAGACACACACACAAGGAAAAAGATTTGTCTTTTTACAGCAGAAAAGGTCAGACCCATCACAGTGCATTTGTATACTCAGTTAGCCATCCCAAATTATCACCTCTATTCATCATCATGTGGAATAGTCATATTTTTTTTTAATTGCTGTTGTCTCGGCCCTTTTTTAATTCCTTAAAGAGTTTAACCTTGCTTGAGTATCYTACTATTCTAAGTTACAAGCAGCTTGCAAAAAGCACGAGCCAAACATCCTCAGAAAACCCTGATATTTTTCAYACTCAAAGTAGGAACTGCATCTCCCATTCAAATGAATGTTTCCTGTAAACCATTCCTCTGGCATCACTGAAACCTGCTGGCTGCCACACTTGGCACAGCTGCTGCCTCTGCTATGCCAGTGTGGATCACCAGCAGCTACMATTGCCAGAACACATCAAATAAGTAGGAATGCAGGGAGAGGGGGCAGCAGGAGCTTGTGCTGCTGGTTGCACAACAGCCTGCTGGTGTAGAGCATCAAACGGGGGCCAGAGGTCTGGCAGAGATAAAAGGAGATTTACAGCCAGAAGTATATGCTTAAAAAAACAGAACACACAAACACACACACACACACACACACACACACACACACACACACACACACGTGTTTCAAAATAATGTGTAATCTAGAGCCTCACAGAAAAACAAATAGAAATCACACTTTGGCACTTTCTTTCCAGAAGGAAACACAGATGAAGGACTTGGTCCAGTAAACTGTTATGTTGGGTAGGAAGGGTGGCAGCAGTTTGGCTTTTTAAGCCTCTGGCAATGTTTATAYCAGAGGAAATAGAAAAGGATGAGTTCTTTTCTGCAAAAGCAAACAGAAGTAAAGATGTKTGAGTTGGCAGATRYTTACATATACTTCTGATGGTGCTTSTCTCAAAAAAGATAATCTAATTTCCCAGCTGACAGTTAAATTTTACTTTCTCATGTGGTGCTCTTACCTCCTCAAGTCCATACAAAGCAAAACTCTTTGAAGTCAGTGGATGTCAGCGTCATCTTTCCTCCACTGAATAGGTGATGCTGGATGAGCAGAGGTCTGGATGCAAACTATTATATCCCTCAGCTGATTAACATATTTATTTTCTTTCCAGTAAATTGCACAAAAAGTATYTTCTATGATTCGTAATTGCATTGATGGAAGTGACTCATCTGTTTGGCCACAGAGTAATAGCTTTGTCTTAGGGGAACAGAAAAATTCTTAACTTATTTACATAATAATGGGTTATTAAATATCTATAAATTGGTATTTACTTWGACTTTATTCTCCAGGATTCTCAGGACTGATATAATCACGGCTTTTTGGTATGCTTTGTTTTCCCAACAGAGCAGCTCGAATATTGTATAAGCAATTCACATCAGCACTGGGTGCAATCTAGAACTTGCCATCAAGCTCTGGTAGACAAAAAAAAAAA
>NW_026623811.1:166086-179386 GCF_030028575.1 Malurus melanocephalus | reverse complement strand
ACACAACCAGGCTGTAGATGGAATCTGTGAAACTATATGCAATCATCCTCCATTAGCAAATAGAAATCTATTTTGAGGAATTTATCTCGAGGAATTTAATCCTGCTTCCAGCAGGAAATGGGATTGTTTCTCGTGTTATTTTGCTCTTATTTCTATCTTAAATTTCCTGGAGAACTGGGTGGAAGTGCAAGRTAGGGCTACAGAAACAATTGTCGCRGAGTAAAGAGTGAATTAYGAATTAGGCAGGTAGGCTGCTGACAGATTTCCTTTTTCCTTGCTTGCTGACTTGATCACTGGAGGGTAGTTATATGAGAGGGGAGGACTGAGGCATATTGAAGTAGAAAGAAAATACCAGAACCATGGTAAAATAGAAAGCAGACCAGAAGAGAGAGCTTACACTAAAGCAATTGCCTTGCAAGTAGCATAAGAGACGCAGTACAAAGGTATTTGAGCTCACAGGAATGAGGAGACTCCAAATTAGTCCCTTCTGCCTCAATAATTTCATTATTGTCTGTTGAATTAATTCCGAATTACCAGGTTAGGGCTTCAGGGGGTATAGACAAAAGAATTGGGCTTCTTGAGCTTTATGTCATTACAACCTCTTCCTGAATTAAGAAGCTTAGGCTTTGGGTTTTGTTTAATGAAAAAAAGAAACACTTCCAGAGAATAGTAGAGAAGAATGTAAAAATGATGCTGCTTTATTCTTATACTGACCATAAGATTTGAATTTTTTTAATCTCATGAATACCAGCTGCTTTCTAGGTATCACTAGTAACACTGACTGTCATCAAAGTCTTGAGAAAAGACATCAGCAACAACTTTGCAGATGGACCCAAAGTGACGTCTGTATGTCCCTAGTGCACTTTAGTGGAAATGGAGACCCCTTAGGTAAAAGGAAAARACTGAAAATTTTCCCAGATGTCTGAAGAATGGAATGTAGCCTGTACTTCAAATTGAGCAGTGAGGTCAGAGAAATGGAGGCAGGATATAAATACAGCAGAACACTTTCCCTTGGATAATCTGGAGACAACTGAAAGGTCATATTTAGCCAAGAGACAAAAAAAGCATTATCTGTATTTCAGGAATGGCTTTCACACTACCTTAGCTTTTTGAATTGTCCTGTCTTCAGGATATCCTATGTTAACTGTACTTGGAGGAGGCAGTTGTAAACTGAATGGCTAGAAAGGTCATTTGCTCGGTTTTTTAAAATTAGTTACGAGCACAAAAAGAGTCTATCTTTACTTGGCATACACACAGAGTAAGCAGATTTCATTTTGCTGGTAAAGAGCTTAAAAAGAGCTGTACAGAAAGAAGTTCCCATTTTACAATGGATTTTGACATTTTAGAATCTTGCTTAATTCTGAATTGGATGAAAAAAACCCCAAATATATGGAAGTTAATGATGATAAATTCCACTTTGTCCACTGTTCCCATAATCTCAGGAAATATTTATAGTGTGTCTGATGATATGCAGAATATTAAAAAGACCTGAAATATATATTCCCAAACAAAAACTCCCCTCAAGATATTATTTCAGTTTCCTAATCCCACATTTTTCCTGTGAAAGGCTGTTGAAAACAGCCTGGTTTATATTTAAGTTTCAGGAGGAGGAACAGAACTGATTTCATTAAGTTTTTCCTGACGGTTCCTGTTTACACTTTGCCAGTAACTGTTACCATCTCTGCATTATATTTTTATAAGGAAAAAGATATAAATTACTGTCTTCTAAGAGATAACAAAATATTTCCTTGCAGATTTCCATTCGTTAAAGTCTTGTCAAAAGACATAATCCTGCCCAGGTCGGCCCTACCAGAAGCAATCGCTTGCATCTCTAATTGAGCAAGAATCACTCGCATCTCTAATTGAGCCAGAGCAAAACTCAAACTTGGGTGCCAAGGACTGGCCCTCCCAGAGTAACCAACTCTGTCAGGGATGATTGAGTAACATGTGAAGTGAGGAAACCAACCTGTGAGTCAGGCAAATTATCTCCACTCATCCTGCTAATTTTGATGGCAGAAGATGAAAATGCAGCTCCCTAGAGCCACACTGCTGGCAGGGTGGAGAGAAGCTGGCTCACAGAGGTATTGCCCCTGGAAGAAGGTTCCATGAGAGGATGGGGCAGAGAGCAGCAAGCTCCTGGAGGGCAGGAATTCTGAAGTGCATGGAGTGGGAATTGAAGAGCATGCTGCCATTAGCACATCAGAGGTTATGTGTGCACCCTGCTGTATTTTTATCACCCCTTTGAAGAAAGACACGGATTGAGACATAAAGGTGAACAAATAGTCCTGTCATTTCTAATGTTTACTGTGCAATGAGTGTTTTCAGAGCTTGGTCAGTGCTGGAAGGAGGCATTTGAATTTTTTCACAGGCCTGCCACAGCAGCAGTTTCCCTGCAAAACCCCTGCACTGCCAAAATGCTCCCCCTCCTAACAGAGGGTAAAGTCCAAGGAGAAACAGGAGCATAGCTGGTCTTTAAAGTGCTTTTTTGTCCATTCCTCTCTGCAGAGGAGACCTCTGGTTAAAATCAAAGTGAGGATAAAAGTACATCCAGGGTTGTCCTCTCCTGTGGGAGGCACCTTCTGGGGTCTTGYTCCCAGTAGCATTTTGCTTCCCTGTGTTGTTGTCTTTGTCTGTTTTTAAGCACCTCTGGTAGCAATGGCTTTGGGTTTCAGTGCAGTTCTGGCTCCCTATGGGGCCTCTGTCAAACTCCAACYAGGAGCTTCCCCAGGGCCACTCACAGCTCTGGCAACTTCTGCTGTCCCTGCCAGGGTGACTGACTGCCAGCTCAGCCAGCAGCAAGGACAGAGCAGATAATCAGCACAAATCACCCTCTCAGCACTTTGGACAAATGAAATTTGTATACAAGATCAGCAGGACCTTCAGAATATTTATSGTATTATGTTGGTCCTTTGACAGAAAAGGGAAAACAACAGGAAAATAAGGATGACAGCAGCCCTTCTTTCAAAAGTGACATACCTGAATCTTAACTTGAATCTGAAATTGAAACATACCCAAATTCAACTGGAAGACAAGAAACTACAAAATAAATTTGTCTTATCATTCATTATAATAATTATTATAAGCTGTATGTATAAGCTCACAGGACGGTTTCTAGATACAAAAAACTTTAAATGATGTCTCCCTCATTTAAGTCAAATGATCCTGGCACACAGACATTTGCTCTRTCTGGCACTGCTGGGTGCTGAGCAGTTTAACTTTTATAAAGAGACAGCTCTTAGCTGCTTCCCAAGAAAACTGAGCTGTTGCTCCTTCAGACCCTTTTCCTCCTTCAGAACACTGAAAAGATTAGCAAGAGCAGTTAATGATCATTATCAGCGGTCACCCAGGGGAGTGACTCTGATGTCTTGTCACKGCTTCCTGTTTGTGTCACAGCTGTTCCTGGGCCACGTCACCTTCCAGGCCAAAAGACACGTCTGGTTATTTTTGTCATCGAGTTTAACACGGAGCACCTCCCTGTGGATTCCAAACATAAATTCCCTTATCACTCTGAGCCGCAGTTCTGCTTAGAATGGATATGCCACTCACAGACCATGTGAACAGTTTTATAATTAGGGACATTACCTTGTCGTGGATAAAAGAGTTTAGCCAATCTTAGGTGCAAGGAGAAGCAGAGGCATCATCAAGAGTAAGAAAGAACTGCACAGACTGTTTCAGATAACGTGCACTCATGTCAGTGCTGCAAGAGCTGAGCKGTCAGAGCAGTAGTTGGCATATTCTGCAATTGCTTATTTAACAGCACATGATGCAAATTAGGCTTCCCTAGTCAAATGCTGGGAATGTGCAGGAAAGAGAAATAACCAGTTTGGAGTCAATAAATATACAGTTACTTAATGCTCTGCCAGCTAACAAAATTTAATTCCMGTGTTCTTAAGTGTTTCAAAGGAAAAGTGCTCTCAAATTAGTAACTGGATGTTAACTTGGAAGCCTGGAGGTATTTAGCAATAGTGTCTTCCTATTTMATCTTTACCCAACTGAAAGCAAAAAGACACTTGCCACAGAAATGACACCTTTTTACTTTTCATGCATCATCTAAATACTGGCTGTTTCAATTCCTGCCTATGGAAAGCAAGAAACTCATCTGAATATGGTGTATSTTTGTATATGACCCTGTTTTTCTTCTGGTTTGAGTGGAGAAGCTTTGATTTAGGGCATAAGGTGACCTCCACCACAATTTCCAACCACTTGCCAATCCTGCCTACCTCAGAAGTGCCACCTGCTCTGCCCAGTGCTTGTCTAGTTCACTTCTTCTCACCAAGCATATCCTTGCCTGGCTCCTCTTTTGAATTCTTGGCCATTAAATTACTGTGCAAAGTGATAATGAGGTGAATTGCCTGGCTCCTGTAAGAGAGAAAACAAAAAGTGGACTGGTATTTCTGAACATCAGTAAATCTGCCCAAAAATAAAAGAATCTAGGTGAGGGAATGGGTTTAAAATCTAAAAAAACTGTTCTCAGGTAAGACAAGCTGAGCTACTGGGAGCTCTCAGAAGGCTGAGGGGTCTCAGGTCACATCCCAGGCATCACCAGTTTCAACACACAAAAGGTGCTGGCTGGGAAAAGCTGAGAGGACGAGGCAGAGGGTTGGAGTGACCTCTGGAGATCACCCAGCCCAAACCTCTGCCAAGGCTGGGCCACCCAGAGTAGGTGACACAGGAACACATCTGCTGGGGTCTGGAATGTCTCCAGRGAGGGAGACTCCACAGCCTCCCTGGRCAGCTGTTCCAGAGTTCTGCAGTKTAAAGAAGTTCTTCCTCATCTTGAGGTGTTGAGAAGAGACTTAATCCATGAAATGGTTAACAGTTGATGGGCAAGCTCTGGGTGATRTCCRTGTGTTAGAAAAACCAATTAAAAGTTTATGGCTTGACATACTTTARTGCTCTCAGACCTGGAGAAGGAAGTTTGCAGAGCCTGGGAGGAAAATTCATTGTTGAGAACTRAACAAAATTGATAAACCACAGGGATGCGTTACATAAAGCAGAGATGCCCTGTCTGGGAAAAAGATAATACAAGACTGAAATATGCAGACTAATTAACGTGAGAAACGATAAATCAATAACGTATAGAAGACAGAATGCAAATTAATGAGAACTATGTAACTTGTGAGCTAATGAACCTTGTGAAACAATGAACCTTTGTTTGCTAAAATTTATCAATAGGTAAACGTTTCGATGACTGACACATATTTTGAGGAGCTATCCACACGCTCCTTCAACGCTGCTTCATYAATGCCGAGTGTCTGACAGACAGGTTGGAGGGTTTATTTGCCCGTGTTCAGCGTTGGGCTCGGCTCGGGCCCCGCCGGGCTCGCTCGGTTGTCACAGCGACGGCGACGCCGCAGCCATGTCGGACCTGGGCTCCGAGGAGGCGGAAGAGTCCGCGGACGCCGCGGGAGGCATCGGGGTCCGCGGGGCCCGGGGAGAGCTGGGGGACACGGGGCAGGGAGGGGAAGGGAAGGAGAACATCCCCGGGGATGAGCGCTCAGTGCCCGCCGGGCCGGCCGGGGACAGTTCCCGAGGGGCAGCCCCGGGCACGGCGCTTTCGGGAGTGCGGCTGTGCCGGTAAAGCCGGGACCTGCCCCTCTTTCCCCGTGGCTTTGAAACAACGCGTCCACGATCTCCAGTTGGGTGCCAGGAAGCCTCGGGGTGCCGGGGTCTGGTTAAAGCCGAGCTGGAGCAGCTTTCCTCAAACACCTGTTTCCGTGTGTCTGGTGAGGTTGGTTCCACTCAAGCCCAGCCCTTTCACCGTTTTCCCCCCCGTTTTTCAGGAGTACGAGGGCGATCGCAATTCCGAAGGGGAGCGGCATGGATTTGGGAAGGCGCTTCTGCCCAATGGTGACACCTACGAAGGGGAATACGAGCGTGGTTTGAGGAACGGACAAGTAAGACACCGACCCTGGYTGTGGTTCTGCTTCTGCAATTGTGTTATTTGGGTACTGTATTGAAWCAAGATTGAGAACTGACAAGTATTTCATTTGTACCAAATGTGTTTCAGGGGACCTACAGGTTTAAAAATGGTGCTCTCTACACTGGGACGTACGTTCAAAACAAAAAGCATGGCAAAGGTGTATTTTTTTATCCAGATGGATCAAAATATGCAGGTAAAACACTGAACACAGTTGCAAGGATTTCTGTAACCAAAAGGACACTCCTCCTCCCCCCCAAATGAAAAGAAATAATGAATTGGACGCTGTCTTATTTTAAGAAGATACTTAATCTTATTCCTTTTTTAGTAATAGTTCTGAGAACCTTGGGATTTATTTATGGGGATTTATATGAGGACTTTTATTAGATCTATCATTAAAAAATAGGCTGCTTATTMGAGCCCTTTCTCAGGGCTTGGGACACCTCTGAAATTTGAAGCAGTTGAAATTCACAGTTTCCCTGCTTGCTGGGGAGTACCYGAAACACTCAGAATATCAGTTAAGTTTCAAGGGGCAATATTTTTCCCCTCCTTTCTGAGCTAGGAAAGAAAAGACATCCACATTGTGAGGGAAAAGCTGAGAGCACAAAGAGCAGCCTGATCTTGCCTTGCAGGAACATATGCACTGTGATTTAAAAAAAAAAGTTTGAATAGAAGAATAATTAAGACACACAATCTAGCATCCTTCTGAGTGTAGGTGCCTCATGACTGACAGGATAACTTTAGCCAATGAGTCAAATTAAAGTAATTCCTCTTTATGTGGAAATGTCACATTATCTAATACAACTTTAATACATTATCCAATTTAAAGATARGAATGGGTTGTTATGTGTTCATACTGATAATAGAGAGTGATAATGGAGACAGATAATGATGGAAAAATGGAAAGAGAGGTCAGGCAGCCACATAAATACATGTGGAGAGGAACGGACTGATGAAAAAAGAGCAAGGGACTCTAGAGTGAGGAATGGTGTAAAGAATAGTGAGGAATCACAACGGTGTCATACTTTCTTTTTTTTCTCTAATACTTATATGATAGCTCTACAAACTGGCCACTGTATCACACAATGAAATAAACCACATCTCACAGTGTTTTTGTCCTTTTGTCATTAAAGGAGACTGGGTGGATGACCAGAAACAGGGYTTTGGAGAATATCTGTATGCAAATGGAGACACCTATACGGGAGATTGGTCTAACAACATGAGGTTTGTTTCGTTCTCACACAGATGTTTCACRTCACCCAACGGCATTAAAATGCGAAGATTATTTTCAGAGCATGTCAGACTGTAGCAAATGAAGCCCAGGGGTGACCTTGGCAGTTAATCCAGCTTGAGTAATTTCAGCTGCTTAATTAATACAGTTTTAATATCTTAAATATAACAACATCCTAAATTCTTGATATTCAGGGATAGAAAACAAAATTATTATTTTCTCCTTAGGCAYGGGAAAGGCACATATGTCTATAAAGACACAGGATCTAAGTATGTCGGTCATTGGGTAAATGGAATCCAGGAAGGACCAGCTGAACTTATCCATGAAAACCATACATTTAAGGGCAGGTTTCTCAATGGAAAGGTAAGAGTGCAGGAGCACTTTCTATTCATTTGAACAGTTAGCRTGGCCTTATTATGACCTATTTCCACTTAAAATAAGAAGCTAGCTTTCTGATCTTTTGTACTATTTCTTGTACCATAAGTGTAACACCTGAAASTGAATTAATCTGTGGGACACAATGCCAAGTTTCTCTGCAAATTTRCTTTCAGACTGTAGTGTTGTTGACTATCATATGGAATTTGTAGTAAAGGATATTTTATGTGTCTGTGCTTAGAATTAACTGTTCAGTTCTCCTGATGTTTTGTGTCTTTATGCAGCCTTTAGGTCGTGGCAAATACATCTTTAAAATTGGATGTGAGCAGCATGGTGAATACGTAGAAGCAGTGCAGGTAAAAAAGTAGTGTAAGGTGTAGTGAGTATCAGAGAACTCAGTAAATCAGGAAYATAAAATTGAGGAATATATAAAATACATAGACAGTGATGTTAAAGTACATCTTATGAGTCAAAAAGGGTGGAAACTCATGCATTCTTAAGAACTAAATGAGGTTTCATTTTGCTTTTCTTAAAWTGTTCTCTACTGTGTAAGCTTTGAAAAGTACAGGAAGTGATTTTGCACTCCTTGCAAACAGGAATCCTTTCTGCTTAAAAAGAATCGGGACCTTCCCAAAACATTTGAAGTTTGAAAGCACAGAGTTATATAGATATATTTGTCTGTACATTTAGCCTCTATTGCATTTTCTTCTGAACACTGGAAAACAATGAACAAGATTTCTTATATTTCTGAACTGCTTGGTGCTATGCATACAAATAGTAATTTCCAGCAGATTCATGATTGGGAGATATATAATATTGTTCTCCTGATTCTGTTAGGAGCTTAGTATCTATGGCTTCTAATAATTAATAGGGAGTGGCTAGGATCAAAGTCTGTTTTCCCTTCTTCTTTATGTATGAATGTTTTGAAACATTTCTGATTAATGGTACAAAAATAGCTACAGAAGTAAGAAATATATTTCACTACTATTGTTTGATTTCAAGAAAAATTGCCACATTTTAGCTTAGAGTTTGCTAACTCTGTTTTCTGACACATTATTTCCCATTACACWCTCTTTGAAAATTCTCTGATGCAGCAATCATTTCTGAAGGATAAAATAAKAATCATCAAAATCCTATCAATTGTGATAGAGATTTGCAAAACTTGGAGACTGTTTTGCTCTTTTTTTTTTTGCTAAAACCAGAAGATTCTCAAATTAGGTATTAGATTCATAGGTGTATCCAAAGTAATGTGTATTTCCTTAGTTCAGTTGGGAATTCTTGGATGAGATTTGTAAAGCAAGGGACAATGCCGTCACTAAAGTAAGATTAAATTTTGCCCTTTTACTTTAATTGAAGTAATTGCAGAACAAAGTCCATTAAAAAAAGAGGAGAAATTAGCTAACAATACAGATAATGATTCAATTACTATGATTCCTCCATATTTGGAGAAAAAKCATGATTATTTGAAATTTTAAACATTTTATTCAAATTCCTAAACCATAAGCTTTGTGCACTACTTTATTGCTTCCTGGATCCTTCCAAAGGTCCCCCCCAGGCAAAGAGGGAGGCAGAAACAGCTGCTTTCTCGGTCTATTTTTGTGTGAGACAGTCAGTGTAGCATCTACCAGACAGAGCATCAGGATCAATCATCAGTAACAGCCAAGTGACTTCATCAAGGTTCAAAGTGTAATTCTTGTCCAAGATTTGCAGCTGCTGAAGTTCTTCCACTTGTAAATACTTCTAAGGTCATTGCTGTTTTGATCCCAGATAAGGAGGTTTTATTCGACTAACCCATCATCTTAGTTACTCTCTGTAGGATGAAGTACTGGATTTCATGAGTTCTCTTCTAGGAAAAAGAAGAAGAAGAAGAAGARGAGGAGGAAGCACCACCACCTGTTGAATCAAAATGGAAAGTATCTGAAATTACTGAATTAACCCCCTGGTCTCCCCAGGACGAGGAGAGAGAAGCAGCAGAGGCATTAACTGAAGAGGAGAAACCTCCTACAGGTTTGTTCTGGAAACATCTGAAAACTCCATGCTTTGACTACAGTGACCCAGGTTTTACAGGTTTAATATCAAGTGATGTGATAGGRTTTTTGTGTTTTGTTTTGGTTTGGTTTTCCTATGATTTTCCATGTATTAAATGTTTGAAACTTCCAAGACCATTTATAAATGGCATAACATGTATGTATCTATTTTATTTCACATAACATGAGATACAACTCTCTTGGGAAGCCTATGAGTCATTTTAGTTTATATCATGGCTTATTATACAAACTTCATTACAACAGAGGAGGTTTTATGGGATTTCTCATGTGAAAAAGAACTGCAGCCTTCAGTAGGAATTAGCAGCTATTACATGAAAACAAAGGCTGAGTGCAAATTTGTAAAATTGTTTTTCTTCGGTATTTCTAATTTCTCATATTTCAGAAACTCAGGAGGATGAGAGTCATGACCCTTCCAATATAAGCAATGCTGGAGGAGAGGAAGAAGTAAATGGAGATCAGGAGGATGAAGGTGAGAAATGGTGCATGTGTGCTCATTCTTTAATTAGCAGTCAGGGTTTGAAGTGGTGGATGTCAATCAGCTGATGCCACGTTGCTGCTGGGAGACCATGGGAATCTCTGCCTTTCATAAAGAGGGCAGTTCTCTGGAGAGGTAAACTATGAGAAGTCATATTCCCATATTGCAAYGGTACAAATTAAAAGTGACACTTCTGTGCATGTACAGTTGGCAGCATTTGCAGAGCTCAATTTGTAAAACATTGCATATCCAAACTGTTTTGCAGGAGTTTTTTTACAAAAATGAGGGACAATGTCAGACCCTGGGAAGTTCAAGGAGTTTCAAGCACTTCACTTTTCTCTCATTAATGTAACTCTGTATTCTTAATTCTCTCAATTGTAGTTCAAAAGCAAGCAAAACAAATATGAAGAAATAAATTTTGGGTGTTGTTATGCATTATGGTTTGAATAGTCTCTATTGGTTTGTTTCTCCTACAAACCAAAGACATTTGACATTCAAATTTCTTCCAGGCAGTTCAAAAGCCTGTTTTAAATACACAGTTTCAAGAAGCAGCAGGGATGCATCCATGTTTACTCATGTTTAGCTCATAGGCCTCCACCCAATTATGTTGTTTGTATTTATTCTTAAAATATACAAGCTTGCCTGTCTGATGTATGAAAATATCAGATAAATTTTTCCATTTKTAATCAGGCCTTTTTACAATGAATCCAAGCAGACCACTGTCTTTCAGGATTAGAAAATTTCTTAAACCATATGAAAATGCCTGGAGGTATATACTAAATATTTAGGTCAGCTCTTGCAGTTTTCATAATTTATTTGCTCTCAATTTTCACCTCTGAAGGTGCTCTCCAGCTTCAGGGCAGAGCAGTCAGCTGGCTGACCTGGTGTGTAGGACTGATATCTTACAGGATCTCAGGGCTTGGGTCAAATCCAGCAGAAATCTCAGCAGGTTATAGMTCTGCTTTGCATTTGGCAAAAGTGTATTGAGCCTGGTTTGTCTCAACCCTTGGACTCAACCATTTGGACTGAACTTGATTCTAATAAATTTTCAGGCCCACCACAACAAAGCAGTTTCCCCCATGGCATTTGTAGGGTGTGTTTGAGGACAAATTCAGATATGGCACAGAGGCAGATGCCAGTGCCTGAAAACACAGCAGAGTGATAGATGTTCTCAAAGTTCCTTCCAACTCTTTATTTCCAGAATCAAGGATCTGGATGATTGTAAATGTTTTTCAGCACAGATTTCCATCCATAATTAATGAAGCAACGTATTGTTCCCTTTGTCTTTATGTTTAGCGAGATTAAGTTGCAGTAAGAGGGAATGATTTGAAGAAATTAGGCATCCTGTGAAGAGCAGATGTAGCAAAATCTGTTTTCTTGCATCCTGGTATTCCCTGTCCCTTTACTATCATTCTTTTTTCGCACAGAAATTCCATCTTTCTTGTTCTGCATTGCTTATGAAATCATCTAACCAGGAGACATTCTTTGGCTGTTCCAGAGTTACATATGGGCTGACTGGCAGTCAGTGTGTGTGTACTGAGTGAGTCTGTCTGCCAGCTGACAAACAATGCAAATGACTTAAATTCAAGTATTGGCATTGAAAGGCAGGGGTAAGGAGGACTGAGGTGGACAGCAGAGTCCTAGAGTTATGTTTTAGGTTACTGGGATTAGTCTCTAGTATTTTATAATAAAATTAATCTCTGTCTTTCCTTCTACTCGACAGAAATTACTGGTTTAGAAGAATGAATCAGAGCAAACAGAGGAATTGGATGCAACTAAAGGAAAAGACCCCAAAAAAAGAAACTTCCAAGGAGGTGATTTAGGAGAATGAACCAGAGCAAACARAGGAATTGGATACAACTAAAGGAAAAGACACCAAAAAAAGAATTTCAAAATATATGATTTAGGAGAAGGAACCAGAGGAAACAGAGGAATTGGATACAACTAAAGGAAAAGAGCCCCAAAAAGAGTGATTTCAAAGTAGATGATTTAGTGTGGTAAACAATATTTTTATTTGTAAAAGGTTGTGTTAGATGCTTTGAATAAACATTTCTGTTACTGTTCTGCCTAGAATGTGTATCTTTGGACCTTTTATAATCTTAGACTCTCACAGCAATGTCCTTTATTCCATGTAGCTGACAATCAGGGGTTGAATTCAGTGTGGAGTTATTCTGGATTCATAAAGCCATGAAGCTGTGTCCTCACAACTTGATCTTCTCCTACTACTGGTGGTTGCTGTYTTTATTGAACTCTGCTTCTGGGCACATAGATTTGGGGGTCTTGCTGGTGAAGACAAAAGCAGCRCTGGGCTTCCCAGCTCTCTCCATTTTCCCTGTCACTAGGCCACCATTTCAGGCCTACATTTTTCTTGTTTGTTTTGTTGSTGTTCTTGCATCTGTAGAAGCTCTTCTTGTTGCCCTAAATCTTCCCTTACCACTTTGAACTCAAACTGATTTTTTTTTTTATCCTAGCATAGAGGTGCAGTGTTTTAAAATTCTTTCCTTTTAGGTCAGTTTTGCTTCTGCTTTCTATATACTATTTGTTTGGTTTGGATATGTTTGGTTTGGTTCTGTTTGGTTTGGTGTGTTGCAGCTCAGTCTCAAGTTCCTTCTTTACCATGTGCCTTGCTTAAGCTGTTTAAAGGACACTGTCAATTGATCAGGGTGAGGAGGAGGCTCTGYAACAAATTCCCAGCATTGTGCCACATCRTCATAATGATCACYGGTGATCCGYAGTCTCTTAGCAAAAATGTTGTCCRTATACAGAACAATTTCATGCATTCAAGCTGCTTCTTCACATAGAGGCCAACTCTCCTCTAAATTTTCCTTGTCTTTACTAATGAGCCCTTCATTCTTTGGAGACCTCTAGTTGTGTGAGCTGTCCCACCATATTTCAGTTTTCCTAAGGATGTCACCATTCTGCATCTGCATGCAGAGCAGTTCCTAGTTCCTCCTTTCTTTTGCCAGTTTTATACGTATACTCTGAGGAAGGCTCCCTTTTGACTTGTTTTATCTTCATGAGGGGTATCTTGCTACCATCACCCTGCTCCATTTTCTTATCAGCCCTGAACTTCATTACTTAGTGTAAGCAGTTCTTGCCATCCTCCAAGAAGGGGCATGAGTTTCTCCTCATCAGATTGTGAAACCTATTAAAAAACACTTTTACCCAACTTTGTTGCTCAAAGAGGGAGCCATGATGATAAAAGCCGAAGCAGGAGCACTGTGCTCCTACTGCTACCGGGGTACAAGAGA
>NW_026623811.1:163241-165379 GCF_030028575.1 Malurus melanocephalus | reverse complement strand
GACCAAGAGCTCTCCCAAGGAGATGTCAGTAGCTCCAAAGAAATCTCCAACTGGGATGAGTGCAGCGAGCAGGAGCTGTCCCAGGGAGAAGCCCTTAGCTACCAAGAATTTTCCGAGTGGGAAGAATACCTGGAGCAAGGGYTGTCYCAAGRAGAAGTYAGCAGCTCGCCAGAACTGTCTGCCTGGGAGGACTCCACTGGCCAAGAGTTTTCTGAAGAGGAAGGCTCCGTTGGTCAGGAGCTGTCCCAAGGCAGTGGGAGCAGACCCTCTGTGTGGCACTGTCGGGAATGTGACAGGTACCAAGAGCTTGGGCAGGGTGATTGGCAGCACGTCCACAGCATCGGGGTCAAGGCCTTGCCAGAGGAGGAGGGGGACGTGTGGGACAAGCTGAACATGTTTTGGCTCAGTGAAGAAAGTGTCAGGGAGGAAAGGCTGGGAGTTTTTGAAGAAGACGAGCTCCCAGTGCCTGTCCCTCGAGAGGCCTGGGTTGAGTGTGGGGTATCTGAGCTGTGCTGCCAAGTGCCGCTCTGGGCCTCACTCCCACCTGGCAGCCCCAGGACTCCTCAGAGGACACGTGGCTTCTCCCGCTGTCGAGGAGCAGATGGCAGAGGCAGGGACAGAGCACCCAGTGCCTGCCTCGCACAGCTCCTTTCTGTGCTTTTCCCAGCGGGGAGCCCAGACCCTGAGGAAGCAGCCAATTTTCCCCAAGAAACGTTCATCCTGCTTCAGGCTCTGCACTGCCTGATCTGCTGCCCCTGCCTGAGGGCACAGCCGGACAAGCAGCACCCGCTGCCAGCACCAGGCTGGACCCTGCAGGTGGCGGCTGGCCCAGAGCCTGCCCGGCATCCTGAGGGAGCCACAGGGGCAGCCTTTGATGTCCAGGTGTCAGGGACATCAATTCCTTGTCGGGACAATGGCCTGGCTGAGGCTTGGGGCTTGAGAGGCACCAGGGCTGTCAGAGCTAAGGTGCACAAAACTGGGGGAGAAGGAGCTCCTGCTCAGAGGGGACACCAAGGATGCAGAAGRGACAGGCCACCAGGACATCTGGCAGAACTTCCCAGAAAGTAGGAAACTCATAAAGCCAACTCAGGAACTGTGCTGAAATCTTTCTSACTGGGAAAAAGGTACTTCTGGCCCAGGGAGACAGTGATCACTGACTCCCAGCCYGGTGACCTCAGAAACCCAGTGAGAAAAAAAGGAAACTCTTCAAAAGAAGAGACAGACTGAGCATAGAGAAAGAATAGTTAGCATAAGAAGCAAGGGAACCTTCTAACCTATAGAAGAAAAATATTAAGACACTAATATTAAGATATCAAGTTATTGCAAGTTAATATTATTAATAAGAGAAAATAGTAATTCAAATACAAATACTGCATTCTATTAAATCTTTATTTTGCCCATAAATAATAAATATTTAAAAAGAAAAAATATATTTTAAATATWAAAGGTAGTATATTATATAAAGGTAGTATTTATGATCAAAAGCATTAGGAATTACATATAGTATCACTGTAGTATCTAAATATTAAAATATGATAGTATAAAAATAATTCAAAAGCAGAAATAATATGAGATTAATAAGAAAACTATATAATTGGTAGCCAATGCAAATGAATGCCTTTGTTTGCAAAAATGTATAGATAGTGAAAAGTTTTGATACTTGCTGTGCTGGCTTTCTATCTCTCTATCTTCCCTTTCTTGGTAAATAGAATCCCTGTYAAATAAAATCCATACGTTGCCCTCACATGGTCTCTTTTGCACCCTCATTCCTGCAGAAGCATCTCTCCCTCATGGGATTGTAACACCTGCACAGGGTCCCTTCCAGGGACCCACCTGCACAGGGTGAGCATTCTGGGATTCTGTCAGCTCCTTGCTTCCCTTTCCTTCTTGCCTCTCCTTTGAGCTGGGAATGTGTTTGAAAATGCCCAGCAAAGGAGCCTTTGCCRTCTGCTCTGGGAGCCCACACGGCTTYGGGACCTTGTCACCTACAAGTCTCGCTGTCACCCCAGAACACCTCTCTGGGCCCACTCTCCCTAAGGAAAGTTCTCCTTTTGGCCCATCCTTGGCAGTGCTCTTCCCATCCCACTCTGCCTGTTCCGGATTGAGGGGCAGAGCCTTTGTGACACAGGCATGAGGTG
>NW_026623811.1:160749-161765 GCF_030028575.1 Malurus melanocephalus | reverse complement strand
TAAAGAAGAAGACATTGTAGTAGTAGCCAGTAAGAATAACAATAATGAGATGATGAAGAGGAAGAAATAATAGTAAAAAGAAATGGTAATAAGAAAAAGAATAAGATAAAAAGAAATAATAGTGGTAATAATGAGAATTAGAATAAGAAAAACAGTAAGAAGAATAAGAATGACTAATTTGAAGGAAAGAAATATTAGTAGTAGTAAACAATAAGACGGGTAAGAATAAGAAGATGAAGAAGACGATAAAACTGTAGCAGTAGTAAATGATAATATCAAAATCCACACCTTCTAGAATCACAGAATGAAGGGGAGAGCGGGCCTCAATGATCATTTATTTCCAACTGATTATTTTCACTCTCACTCTTTCTCTGTGTCTCTGAGACATTTCACTATTCCTTTCTATCTCTTTACCTCCCCTTTCTTGTTAAATAAAACCCAGGTTAAATCAAATCCTTATGTTGTGCTCATATGTTCCCATTTGGGCAGAGGCATCTTTCCCTCATGGGATCRTAACACCTGCACAGGGTCCCTTCCAGYTGTRAGCATTSYAGGATTCWGTCAGCTCCTCGCTTCCCTTTCCTTCTTKCCTCTCCTTCGAGCTGGGAATGTGTTTGAAAATGCCCAGCAAAGGAGCCTTTGCCGTCTGCTCTGGRAGCCCACACRGCTTCGGGACCTTGTCACCTGCACRTCTCCCTATCACCCCAGAACACCTCTCCTGGCCCACTCTCCCTAAGGAAAGTCCCCGTTTTKGGCCCATCCTTGGCAGTGCTCTTCCCATCCCATTCTGCCTGTTCTCGATTAAGGGACAGAGTGTGCCTTCAGCGAAGTTTGTGACACAAATCTGGGAGGCATGGCTGATAAGCCAGAGGGTTGTGCTGCCATGCACAGGGAGGAGAACAGGCTGCAGACATGGGCTAACAGGAACCTGGCACAATGAAGTGCCAAGTCCTGCACTCAGGCAGGAACAACTGCAGACACTGGCACACTCTGGGAGCAGCTGTCTGCAAAGGAGT
>NW_026623811.1:156708-157877 GCF_030028575.1 Malurus melanocephalus | reverse complement strand
CTGCGGGCGCTGCGCTGCCTGATCTGCTGTCCCTGCCTGAGGGCACAGCTGGACGAGCAGCGCCCGCTGCCAGTGCCAGGCTGGACTCCGTAGGTGGCGACTGACCCCGATGCCCGGTGTCCTGAGTGTGCCACATGGGCGGCCTTTGCCTGGCCATGTCCATCCAGGCTGGGCAGGATGTGCCACCTGAACCACTCTTCCAAAACAATGAATGTTGGGTTTAAGAAATAGCAGTAGTAAGAAAAACCCCCCACGAAAACACAGCACCAACCGCCCGCCATTTTTCAAAAAACTTAAAAACTAGATTAGGCATAACATTTAGAGAAATAAGTTGATAAAGACATCGTAGAAAATTATAATAATTGTAAGAAGAAAAAGAATAACAAAAAGAATAAGTTGAATAAGAAGAATAAGTAGATAAAGAAGACATAGTAGTAGTCAGTATGAATAACAATAATGAGATGATGAAGAGGAAGAAAGAATAGTAGAAAGAAAACAAGAAGATTAAGAAGAAAAAGAATAAGATAAAAAGAAGTAATAGTAGTAGTTAATAATTAGAATTAGAAGAAGAAAAACAGTAAGAAGAATAAGAAGATGAAGAAGATGAAATTGCTGCATTAGTAAATGATAATATCAAAATACATGCCTTCTAGAATCACAGAATGAAGGGGAGAGTAGGCCTCAATGATCATTTATTTCCAACTGATTCTGTCTCACTCTCTCTGTCTCTGAGACCTTTCACTTTTCCTTTCTATCTCTTTACCTCCACTTTCTTGTTTAATAAAATCCAGGTTAAATCAAAACCGTATGTTGTGCTCATATGTTCCCATTTGGGCAGAGGCATCTTTCCCTCATGGGATCGTCACACCTGCGCAGGGTCCCTTCCAGCCGTGAGCATTGCAGGAGTCAGTCAGCTTCTCACTTCCCTTTCCTTCTTTCCTCTCCTTCGAGCTGGGAATGTGTTTGAAAATGCCCAGCAAAGGAGCTTTTGCCGTCTGCTCTGGGATCCCACACGGCTTCGGTATCTTGCCACCTGCACGTCTCTCTGTCACCCCAGAACACCTCTCCTGGCCCACTCTTCCTAAGGAAAGTCCCCCTCACAGGGCCCTGGGAACATCATGATGTGGGACATGGTGGTGCCCAGAGGCCTTTGGGACATGGCAGAGCCC
>NW_026623811.1:117160-156593 GCF_030028575.1 Malurus melanocephalus | reverse complement strand
TCCTTTGAGCTGAGAATGTGTTTGAAAATGCCCAGCAAAGGAGCCTTTGCCGTCTGCTCTGGGAGCCCACACAGCTTCGGGACCTTGTCACCTGCACGTCTCCCTATCACCCCAGAACACCTCTCCTCGCCCACTCTTCCTAAGGAAAGTCCCCCTCACAGGGCCCTGGGAACATCATGATGTGGGACATGGTGGTGCCCAGAGGCCTTTGGGACATGGCAGAGCCCTGCCCTGCCAGAGGGGTGTTTGAGGGGCACAGAACCCTGAGGTGCCCAGTCCCACAAGAATGTCTCTCTCAGGAGGAAGCAGCTCCCCTGAGAGCGTCTGTGGCAGAGCACAATGGAGATGCTGACAGAGGAGGCGAACCCCAACTCCACCCCTGCCACAGAGCAGCTGGGTCCATGTGTGAGACCACAGGTGACAGTCAGCTGCATAGTGAGATCCAGTGCTGGGATGGGGCTGGAGGCCACGGCCTGGGGGTCAGGGCTGGGCTGGTGTCTGTGCCAGGGCAGTCGCCTCCTTCCCCCCCAGCCAGGGCACAGAGCCATTGCCCTGCCCTGCACAGCCTCTGCTGCCCCCCCAGCCCCTCCCGTGGGTGGGTGGAAGCCCTCAGGGAGCAGTGGAGGGGGCAGTGGAGGGGCAGAGCTGCCAGGGCCATGGACTCTGGAGTGGGACTTGGCCAGGTTGGAGAGAGAGTGGGAGCCCTACATGGGACAGGAACTGTCCCAGTGTGGAACTGAGAGTGTTCAAGAGCTGGACCAGTGGGAATATGAGAGATACCAATGGCCTTCCCAGTGGAGAGATGTGAGAGTCCAAAAATTGTTCCCTTGGGAATATGGGAGATACCAGGAAACTTCCTGATAGGGAACTGAGAGTGTCCAAGAACTGTTCCCTTGGGAATATGAGGGACACAAGGAGCCTTTCCAATGGAGAAATGAGAGTGCTGAAAATCTTCCWACACCAGTGGGAATATGAGAGATACCATGAGCTTTCCAAATGGGGAAATGAGAGTGTCCAAGAGGTCTATGAATGGGAATATGAGAGATATCAGGAACCTTCCTAATGAGAAAATAAGAATGTCCAAGAATTGTTCTGTTGGGAATATGCGGGACACAAAAAGCTTTTCCAATGGAGAAATGAGAGTCTCCAAAAGCTTTACCAATGGGAATGTGAGAGATACCAGGAGCTTTCCCAATGGGAAAGCTCCACTGACCAAGTGCTGTCCACAGGGGATGTGAGACAAGACCCAGAGCTGTCCCAAAGGGGACACAAGAGAGACAAAGAGGAGCCACAGGAGGACTGGGAGTATGTCACCATCTGCACCCTCTGGGTCAACCCCAAGGACCCCCAGCTCCTGCAGGATCCTGACAGCCCCCGCTGCCCCCTAGGCCCATCAGCTCCCCAGCCCGGAGCCCAGGCCCTCAGTGAGCCGGTTCCCCCCAGGAATGATCAGGCGGGCGTTGCAGGGGCTGTTCCGCTGCCCCTGCCGGAGGGCACAGCCAGATGAGTGGCGCCCACTGATTAATACTGATCAATAATAAGATAAAAGGTTATATTAATATTTGATAAATACAAAAAATACTATTATAAAATACAAATACAAACAGGTATGAGCAGGGATGAGAAACAGATGTCAGAAGTTGTGACCTTCAGCAGCTTCCCTCAAGGGTGTCCTCTTCCACTGTTCCACCCAGCACAGCCCCTGACATCCCTCCACCTCAGGTTCAGGCTCTCATCTCTGTGGAGTTCCATCTGAAATCCCATTTTCCCTCCTGAACAGGTTACCATCTGCACACCTCCTTCCTTGGTGCAATTCCTTGGTCATGGCAYGTGGACACTACAACCTCCCACTGGGAAGGAGCCAAAGCCCACAGCCCCGGGAGAGACTCGGACACAACATTCCCCTGCCCAAGCCCTGTCTAGGCTGTCACCACCGTCATGCCAAGGGAAATTTCTTCAGGGTGCTGGAGATCAGGCCCAGCAGTCCATCATCTGTAGTGTTGCACAGTCCCCACAGCTTGGAGGAGATTTTCTGCCATTCGCCAGCACCCACACAAATTACCCAAAGCTCTGCTTGGCTCTTCTCCTCTCTCCCAATGGAAGCAGCATCTTTACAGTGTAGACAAAGCCCAACCCMGCACTCCCTATCAACAGGCAGATAAAGACTGAACATGCAGCTACTTGGAAATCAAAAACCTGTCAGTCAGGAAGTGACTGATGGGACACAGCAGCTGCTGAACACTCCTAGAAGCTTCCWGAATCAAATGGCAAGATATAAATAGTAAATTAAAAGTACAGAGCAAGGCAGAGCTGCACAAAGCATTGAACAAGCATGAAATGCCACGGACAGATCTTCTCTCTTTCTGCAGGTGAATAAAGTTGCTCTGAAACTCTTTTCCCTGATAATTTGTGAGCAATACCTTAATTAYTATATATATATATGTCTGGTTTTAATTTGCTCTCTCATACTGTGGGAATTTTGGTATGAATATTGATGGGCCTGAAGCCTGAGGTAGGGAGTTGCCAGCCAGTAACAGTTTGCTTTTGAAGTAAAATAACCAGTCTGAGCTCATTTGGGACGAGATACTGTACTGATGTTGCTGAAACAGGACTTACATTTCCTAATTCTTCACCTCGGAGCAGGAAATTAATACTAAATTTTTAGTTTAGTGGAAAGACAAAAAGCATTTTAACAATTTCCTTTTCTCTACAACTCAGAATTCCAGCAAAAATACATCCAAAAGTTTGAAAGTTAGTGATAAAAATGGATTAAGAGAAAGTGGAGATAGGGAAACAAGTCATATGAAATAAATAGAGTTTATTACTTCTTCCTTGCAATTTTTTTGTTATCAGAAATATCACAGTGAGAAAATKCCCATGCAGTCTTTCCTCTCCTATCTTATATTTTGTTTGCAATTTCTTGCCAAGGGATGTGACCCCAGTGAGCATTTTCAGATGGGTTCCTTTTTCCTATTTTTGTTTTTTTTTGACAGAGTTGTGCTGCATTTTGATTATTACTGTAGCTAGATCAAAGCTAACTTGGTTTGTTAATGTAGTGGGGTTTCTTTTTTTTTGGTCTTTTTGTAAAAAAAATAAGGTAATTAGTTTATTTGCTACTTTTATTGTAGCCTACTGTAAATTTGAAGAATATCTGCACAACGTATTTCCAAACTCAATTCCAATTCAGTGTCCTCTTCAAGTCAAGCTGAGTTCATTCTTTTGTAGTTTAGATTACCTTTTTTCCCTGCAGCGCTATTTGTTAGTACATGAGTGACCTCCAGTGGTATTCTTGAAAAAATAAAAAGCATGCTGTCTGGAATATAATCAAGGAAAGCTCAGAATGTCAGGAAATCTCTAATGTGTTACAGGTTGCTCCTGAGAACAGGACTTGCTCCCTTTGGAGACCAGCMGTGTTTTTGTTGGAGAAGTCAAAAAATCCACTCACTTTTCTACTCCTCACCTTTGACTTAAAATTGTGCAAAGTGAATGGAAATATCTACTTCTCTGAGGCAGCAGAACTCTGCATATTCCTTGCACTGGTATGAATCCTTGCACAAGGAAAAAGCTTGGGAAAAATCATGAACATTCATAGCATGTTTTTATTTCGCTTTTCAGAAGAATTTGACTCAAGTATCTCTCCAAGCTCCTCTCCTAAAAGCAGTCCAAAACGTTATAAATTTTGATGTTACTATCCTTTCAAAAGATAAAGAGCATTATTGCTCAAAATAAAAAATTGCTGCTCTTCCTCCTCTTCCCCCAGTCACACCCAACCTGCTTTAGTCATGTAAAGCTGRGGTTGCATTTTACCACAAGGGGTCACCACAGATCAGCTTCACTGCAGGTCTTCRTGAAAGGAATTTATGTTCTCACTTTTTAAAATGTAAAGATAATATTCAGATTCCCAAGACAGTACTAAAAGCATCTCCTAAAGTACATAACTTCGTAATTAAATGGAGTCAGTTAAAGAAAACTGCAATKGAGTAAAACAACAACCAATTTTCTAAGTTGCATTAACAAAAAAAAACAAACAAGAAAATGGAAAAGGATATCTTATTTATTTTGCTTACTACAAAAACAACTTGGAAGRATCCAAGGACATTTTCTTCATTTTACCTGTGTTTAGTCTCATGCTGTGTACACACCACATTAGGAATTCTTTCTCTCTCCTAAGCACTAGATGGTACAACGAAGAAACATTGTGTGTTAAAGGCATCATTTCAGCTCTGATCTTAAAATGTGTTTAGAGTTGAATCTGTGCTCACATGGGATTCCAGGAAAGAAAAAATCAGGGCCCTTGCAAATAGAAGAGCTTGTCCTTGCCCTTCAATTATTAAGACTGAGATGATAGTTTCAATGGGTTGTTGTGTGTGCCAGTGTTTTCTGCTCATGTGCTTTCTGTTCAATGGAAATAAACAGCAGACATGGAGAAGTCTTTATAAGTTTAATACAGTATTTTGTGACTAAACATTTGTTCTCACCTGCTTAGCATTGCAGTGCCTGGATTAGAAACTACCACAAGAGAAAATTTAAGTCCCCAGACCCTCTTTCCCCCATGCTCTGAGGTTTAATTCATTGTTTTCATGGAAGTAAAATGCTTTGGAGTGCATCTGTATTGAGAAATACAGAAAAGCACAGTGGGATTTTGGTTCAAGTCTTTTAGTAATCTGTCTTTAAGTATACTTTGTTTGTCTATAGTGTTGTCGATGACCTGTGGGCATTTGATGAGATGCTAAGATTGAGTGAAGAAGTTAAATCCTTCCTTTTTAAGAGACAAACAGACACTTCCCCCAGATGTGTCCTTCTCCCCTCCTGTCACCTGCCTCTTGGGAGCTGCACACACTCATGGATAGACAATAACAGGATTAGAGTGCCGTTAACTGGCTTCTAGCAACATTATTTTTGCAGACCAAAATGACTGAAAAGCAAAAAAAGTATTTCATTGTTATGTTATACACAGTGGCAGAAGCGTAGGAAAGCTGTTAAAGAAAGGAGATGATGCTGTTCCTACAGGTTATTTTTCACAACAGACCCACCCTGATAATATATTTGATGCCACTGGGTGAAGGGAGAGATGTCACTTGGTATTTTATTTTGGTATTTTAAAGGAAGACACAGTTTCTTAACCCAAACTGGTTGGGTTTGGTTAAACACAATCTAGGATTAATACATAACATTATGGAAAAAAAAACCCCACTTTATTTCTAAATAGACAGAGGAAAAATTGTAATGAAAGTACTTGTAATTTTATATCACTAGTGCTTTAAAAATTAACATTCTTTTAAGTGGCTTTGAAGAATCCTGATCCTGAAGGAAGTTTCCTTTTAATCTCTTTCTTGTCTGTTAGTGCCAATCTGTACCCCTCAGGCAGGTGGGTCATGCAACAAAGACAGCACAGGTCTCACCTGCCTCTGGCTGCACCCCAGGTGGGCACGGTGCCATCTTGCCTTACTCTCAGCAGGCATTTTCCCTTCCCACATGAACCTGGAGCACCACTATTATGGAATCACAGGATGGATCAGATTGGAAGGGACCACAGTGGATCACCTGGTCCCACCTCCCTGCTCAAGCAGGGTCATCCCAGAGCACAGGGCACAGCGTTGTGTCCAGACAGTTCTGGAATATTGCCAGTAAGGGAGACTCACTGGGTTATTCCCACCCATCCTTCTCCTCACTTGGGCTTTTGTTCCATCYAGTCGTTGTGCCTGGGCCACCAAGATTGCACAGACACGTGCCCCGTGGGACAAGAAAAGTGCTTCCTGCAACTTGTCTGCATTTCTTCCCATGTAGAGTGGAGGAATCAGTCCCAAGGTTGGAGCAAAGGGCTGAAACTTGGGACACAGCTTGCAAAACTGTCTCGAAACACAGCTTTTCAGTGGTGAGAGACAACAGCAACATGGACAACAAGTACAGCCACTGCCACTTGTGAAAGCAGAGCCAGGTCCCTGTCYAGAGCTGTATCCCTGGCAAAAGCTTAATCCAGAAAAACACCAGTGTGAGCACAGCCCTGGTGCCACACACCCCCAAGCTCTGCCCCCAGCTGGGACCATGTCTCACACTGGGGTTTCAGTTTGAGGCAACCACTTCCCAGGTGACACCTGTCCTATGGCTTGAAATTGATTGATAAAATCAGAGCAAGTCACACTAAAAGCAACCATTTCCTGAGAAAGGAAACACTGTGAGGTGGCAGTTCACTTCTCTATAGGCATGGAACTCAAACCTCCTGGGAGCAACAGGAGACGTGCCATGACCAGGGCCAGATCCTTGCCTCATTTCTTCCTTCTTTTCCACTTGAACACATGCCTTGGWGAGGAGACAGGGCACCCAAAGGGGCTGCTTTTCACCAGCCAAGGGTCAGGTTGCCCTTGGTGCCTGGGGCTGAGCTCAGCCTCAGGGAGCAGGCACTGCAGTGGGAGGCCCTTGCTGGTGGCCGCTCACACAGATCAGTGCAAAGCAGAGATGTTCCCACTCTCTTCACCTCGGTCCTCCCCCACGTGTTGATTTCTTGTGTTATACATCCCTTTCTCAGCCAGGCCTGTGTCTCACTGCCCCCCTGCTGACCACAGAGGAGCCTGGCCRCTGCCTTCAGGGTTCAGAGCAAAATCATCCCTCGCCACACGTGCCCCTCTTGGCTGATAGCAAGTGTATGCTGGGGTGAGATGTGGAAGAGTAGCCAAGCCACAGTCCTCTCAGCACTGCAGTGGCATCCTGCTTCCCCTGACTAAGAAGAGRTTGTGGTGACACTTGGTGTTTTTATCTTTTTCTGGGACTGCAGCTGTAGCCACCCATCTCCTGAGCTCGAGTCCTGTGCCTCTTCTTGCGTCACTTGCTCATTAAAGAACTCCTGTCTTGGCCCTGGGKCATTTGACTTTCACTGTAAAATTGCAGCACTGTCAGAAAACTGAGAGCTGAAGCAACTCCACCAGAGCTGGAAAGTCAGAACGAATCATTTCAGCTGCACAACTGAGATAACAAAATCTCTACACCCACGGATAAAGGTGCTTGTCAGATACTTCTCAACCCCAAAGCCAGAATGCTGGATGGGCTCCACTGTATGCCCCGATGGCTAATGGCATGCAGGGAGATGTCACATAGGAGCAGGCAGTGAGGAGAGAAAATGAAAKTATTTTTAGTCATGCTCTGAGAAAAACATTTTCATTTCTTCCTTTCATCGAAAGAAACATTTGTTCTTTCCTGGAGGTAGTTATCTGGCAACCAGGAAGGAAAAACAAAGAAAAACAGACTGTGGAAAGGCATGGTCCTGTTTGTGCATAAAATTTCAGGGCAACAGTCCCTTAATTAAACACATCATGTAGAGAAAAACTACAGAGACCTCTTGGGTGATCCATGTGGGAAGTGTGTCACCATTTATACAATCTGGCACAAACAGCACAAAGCAAAGATGACACTTGTGCTGCAAGTGCCGTCTCGGGAAGGATTCAGAGTTAGAGTTGCTCATGTCATGTTTTGTSACCAGTACAGTAACACAGGGCATCRWTCTTTGYCCCAGCAACTGTAAAGCAATCTGTTTTGTTTCACTCAAAAAGGAATAATTTAGACCTTTTGCCATATGCATCACTTGAGAATTGCTGGATGAGGAGCTGGTGTGATAGAAAATGGACTCTATTTGAAGAAGAGGTGAATAGTCAGTGTGGTATTTAGTCTCACAGAACCGATGGAGGGAACAGGAAACACAGTGRCTTTAGGCAGAGCTGGTCCCCTCTTCAGGTAGGAGTTGCCTTTTTTTCARTCCCAGTTTTTCCCATTGTCTGAAAATATCCAAGTGACTGAAGAAAGAAAAAAAAAAAMCCCAGGAWTWCTTGCTAGATGTAGTTTGGTCTTCAAAGTACAACATTGTCTAGTGCATCTTGGAGTGGAAGTTATAATTAGATAGTTACATCCATGTTTATTAAACATTTTGTACTCTCAGATAAGRTTAAAAGGTACTTTCCTCACCACCACCAGAAGTGTTATTTCTCACTTGAACACCAGTTCATAAGTTCATTCTTCTCTGTCACCAAAATAAAAATGAAATTCAGGCACCAAACTCAGAAGTGTTTTTCTGTGCTTTGACAAGTCAGAGAGGGCATTTCCCATGCTCTGTTGTGTCTTCTGGATGAATAACTGGACTGTGATGAGCCATAACCTGTCTTTGGCTCCTTTTCAAAAAGTGAGATGACCTTTTAATCTTCCATGATAACATTTCTCCAGTTAAAGGCTGCGTTTGCTCCGTGAGTTAATGTCTTCACTGGCGGGCTGACCATCTGCCATTTGTTCTCCTCTTTCAGTTCTTCACAGAAACACATGCCCAGGGAAGGGATCTAGGAAGGAAATTACCAGCAGGGTCATTGCTTTGAAATGAAACAGGGCTTTGCAGCAGAAAAGAGCAACCCCCGATACTCTGTCACTTCTGAAATGAASTAAAACCAGACTTGGAAGCCTGAGGGGTGAAAGCTGAACTTGTGTCATCACATCCATATTAGGGTCTGATGATCAAAATATATTTACCCTCACTTATGCAACAACAGTGGTGGCAAAAACAGATCTAAAGACCAAATTTTCTGGTTGGTCATACCAAAGGGCAGATAGTGAGAAAAACTGGGCTGATGAATTCTGCCACTGGTGAAAGACAAACAAAAGAAAGCAAACAAAAATGTTGGTGACCAAGTCTCAAKCACAAGCCCCACTTGTAAAGCTGGCAAGAAAACCCTTCTCCCCTTCATTCTGTGGCTGAGGACTGAGGTAGAGAGCCTACAGTGCCATGGAAAACACAACTTCCTAAAGAGTGACTCATGACAGCACCATGGGGAGGGGAGGGAAGGCTCGTAKCCCTGTTTAGAAAGAATYACAGAATTGTGGAATGGTTTGGATTGGAAGGGACCTTAAAGATCATCTCATTCCAGGCCCCTACCCATGGGCAGTGACACTTTGCACTAGATGAGGTTGCTCAGAGATCCATCCAACCTGGCCTTGAACACTTCCAGGGATGGGGCAGCCACAGCTCTTAGCAACCTGTTCCAGTACTTCACCATTCTCACAGTCAATAATTTCTTCCCAATATCTAATCTACACCTACTCTGTCAATTGTAGCTATTCCCTCTTGTCGTGCCCTGCACGTTCTTATAAATGTCCATCTTTCCTGTCAGCTCTCTTCAGGGACTGGAAGGCTGCAATTAGATCACCCCAAAGCCTTCTCTTCTCCAGGCTGAAAGGAAGGGGACTAATTCCAGGTGGAGAGGTTTCCAAATGTGCCTCTTGTCTGTAGGTGTTACATGGCATTGACTTTCCAGGTGAGAATCTTCTCCAAAGACTTAGCTGCTAGTCACATGAAAAGCCACCAGAATAAAATCCTTTTCTTTGCCTCCAGTGCTTTGCTAAAATTTCACGAGATTCCCTTTGGAATGATAAAGCTGATGCCATTGGTAGTGGTGTGAAGTTACACACCATTTGCTGCAAAAGTAGTTTCCTTATTAGAAATACAATGAAACAAACYAAAAGCTTCCTGATGGCAGAAAATCCTCTTACCTTCCTCACCATCTGGGCCAAGTTGTTGCTGTCTCTGTTGGGGAGCCCTGTGAGCGGCCGGGTGAGAGATGTCAAGGAGGAGCCGTGGCCCACGATGAGGATGACACCTGGCACACCAGGAAAAGCAAAGAATGGTGGTAAGGGAGCTGTGGTACTGCCAGGATCCCCATCAGCACATGGGTACGAGGTGACTTGGGGGATGTTAATCTTTGCAGAGCTTTTTGCTAACGAATATTGTGTTGGGCAGAAAAAGTCTGGTGTGTTGAGCATGCCAGCTAGTGAGAGAGAAAGCATTTGCTAGGGCAAGAGAAAAAAGCTTTCCAAGAAAGCATATTATCTTAAGAAAAGAGTATACTTGTGCAATTCAGTACTCTATTGTCTCTGTTTTATGTTACTTTTTTCATTTCTATCCCATAAATTGCACGCATTTTATTTCAGTGTAGCTCAGGACAAGCACTGAGACCTTCAGCTCTGTGCAGTGCCAACAACTCACATTAAATGTGCTTCTGTTGGCAAATCTCTGCCAGTTCCTGTTACTGCAAGTGTGTGACAGAATATACAAAGAGCTGAAACCTTTACCTTTGCTGGGGCAGGCAGTGATGATCTGTTTTATAACCTCAGAGCTTCTGCTGACATAGTCTTCATAACTTTCTGACGGCACCAGAGAAGAGAGTGGGAAGTTACCCCTGACAATAAAAACACAAATGAATGTTAAATGAATGTCTTAGCACCGTYGAATGACTACACCAGAGAAAAGGCACTTTGTTAAAAGGTTTATCTACTAGCTTGGCTGACACACTGTTACCTCAGCTTGCCTGGAGCATTAGCTTCCCTYTGAGTAATTTCATTAAATCTCATGGCTAAATCTCATTTTTCATAAAGCACCAGATGCAGGGAAAACCATGCTTCAATAAAACCTGTAGTTTACAGTGGAGTTTATTTAAGGCAGGATTTATGCCTAAGAAAAACTTAAGCTTTGAGCAATTCTGCCAGCAAGAACCACTGCCCAGACATGGGCTGCAGACTGGTGGAGCTGCCCAGTGCTTTCAATCCTGACCGAGCTCAAACCAAGGAGAGACACTGAGGATGTGAATCCTTGCAAGATCTGGTGCCTCAGCATTAATCTCCTCAATAAAACAAGTAATTAAAAATCTACAGCAATCGAGGCTTATCTGCACTGCTGGTCAAATTGACAGTAAAGTCTTTAACTTCTAGAGTTAAAAGTGTTTCCAGAGATAGTAGTCACAATGCATCACTCCCAAGTATCTGAGCACTTCTGCTGAGACCAGGAATTCTACTTTACTTTATATACCAGGACTCTTCAGGCACCTAAAAACCCAAAGAGTCTGACCTTCAGACTGTTGTGAATCGTGGCAGTTCTTTCATGCAACCTCAAACAAGGRTGCACTTGCTTGGCTGTAAGGAACGCATGAAGACATGAGATGTTCCCATTCCTCCTTTCTTAAATTTGTGGGAAATCCCAGAGACAGCTGAGCTATGTCCTGGATCTGGCTGTGCACTGCAAACACCAGGCAGCCTAGTTTGTGAGCAAGATGAGGAGCTGGGTTGAATTGGAGGCTTATCATTTCCTGCCGKGCTGTGGTTTGCAAGTGCTCAGAAAAGGCATCAGCCCTCACCCCGCCAAGTTATGAGGGCTCCAAAAAGTCCTTGCTGAGCACAGTATGAACCTTTGAGTAATTTTAAGCAATGTCCCAAACATCAATATTAGTGATATTCTGTTATCCTGTCCCCAAAACCCCTTGCTGCTGTCCTGCAGGCCCTTAGCAAAGGRCTGACTGATCTTATATAATGTCACATTTCTTTGTCCCTGAAAATCAGGTTGTTCTTCACATTTGTAAAGCATTTTTCACATGGACCAAAGGTAAAAGCGAAGCTCCTGGCACCTGAGATTAATGCCCATAATGCAGCTATGATGGTGCACGCCCAGCTGTGGGCCTGAGCCAGCAGCTCTCAAGGCAGTACCAGAGCAGTGCTGGTCCCATACTCAAATATTTGTGCGAATGTACCCATGTGCTGGTGACAGCATATCTTATTTTGACATCTTATTCTGATCTGAATTTCATCAGAATCAGCTCATCTTTGCAATGTTTGTAGYGATTTATGACACATAAAAAGAAAAGATACCTCAGGGAAAAACCCCACAGCTTTATCAGTGAGACACAGAGCAACTACCTGTAATTTGTCTCTATGTCGTAAGATGCCTCTACCAGTTCTGCCACAGTCATGAAGTTAGGGATTGCTTTGCTTGCTTCCCACTTGGTCCATTCAAACAGYCCCGGTTCCACCCTGATTTTGACTTTTTGATTTAATCTAAGCCCTGCAAGACAAGAAATACATCTTAAGAGAAAGGTACACTCAAAGTGCTGCATTCAGGCTATACATTCTCCCTTGTTTGCTGTTGTACTCTCATTAATGAATTACTTATTGCCAAACAATTGATTAAAGGAAGCCATCCTTATATTCTTGCCTGACTAATGTTAAGGGTCTGTGAATTATCATCATCATTATTATCCAAATCATAATTTTTGAAGCTCTCTTGTGATGCTCTGCTAGAAGAAAAAACCTCAGTAAGGTTACAAACTGAATAAACCTCAGACAGGGAACATTTTTACCATTTTTACAGAACATTTTGCTCAGCGTTCCTCAGTGGGGCAAGTAAATTGTCCAGTATTAGAAATGGAATTCTCTTGTCAAAACAAACATTATTTCTAGAGTGTTCTCAAGAGAGGTTGCTGAGTGGCACTAATTCCCAGATATTGCATTCTGATGTAAACATGGTAATGAAYTGTGAACTTGCTGAAAGGGACAGGAGGGAAAAAAGAAGAGAGGAAGAGGAAAATAAGAAAAGAGGTTCTTCAATATGAAGCATGACAATAGTTTGGCTCGTGAAAGAGAACATGAAAGCAGTCTTCCCTGATCCATAGATCCTTCAGAGCACTGGAAACATCTGCTTTTTGGTTCTGGGAGAGGTGGCAGTGGTGATTTGATGATCAGCTACTAGTGTTGAATTCAAGCAGATGTGAAGCAGCCCTATTTCACATAACATTAAATTCCATTTTAACTATCAAGGACCAGTGTTAATGTCACCATATCCCACAGACTGCGCACACTCAGGAGGTTTGTTGCTGCCTGCATTCACAGYAGTCAAAACCACCTCGTCTTTCCTGCTGAAGTACACAAATAACCACAAAGTCGTACATCTTCTTAATTGCTCATGCCAGAGGCTTCAGGGAAGTTTGGTGAAGATGTTTGCAGTGTGGCAGAAGCACCTGGCAGGTTTTGCTGCCTTACCCTGCAGCAGGTGCTGAGCTGTCTGCACGCAGCGCAGGGCGGGTGATGAGTACACGTGGCTGACCGTCAGCTCCTGGTCCAGCAGAGCTTCCCCTGGATGGCAGCAGCAAAGTGTGACAGATGAAAAACCACTACAAAATACTTTGTACAAAAAAACAGCTCGGAGCTTTGCAGTTTTATCAACATGGGAAATGTTGCCAGTCCCTTTCTATTAATTTTTTTCACACTGTCTGCTGATTGGGCTCATTAGAAAGCTCATTCTGGTGGAAACATCAACTTTAAAATGAATGTTGGAAAGATAATTACAGAAGATTCACTCCAAATCTGCAAACAGCAGTTAGGCATTTGGCTGTGTCCATATATTGATCTATCAGAGATGAGCATTTGCAGCAGACCAGCACTGTCACAGTCAGACCTCTTGCTCAGGGAGCACAAACAGCTTCATCTRGTGAGTGCATTGGGTCAGCCTAACCCACACCACCCACCCTCCTGCAGCGAGGTGACCACAGTCTGCTGACCATGGAGCTGTTTCCTCCGCCCCTTCACTCCTCACTGCCCATTCAGRGACAGCTGCAGAAGGCATTAATCCCTTGCAGACAGGCAGCAGGGCACAGGGAGTGTTCTGGCTTCTTTATTTTAACTTTCTTTGCCACAAACTGGCAGAGGGGTCTCAAAGATGARTAACCAGCTGTGTTCTCTATTTTACTATTTAAGATCTTGCAGTGGTTGCCTACAGAGCTGTCACCACAGTGARTGCTGGTAGGAAATTTTGCTGCTGCAAAGCCAGCATGAGCTTTGGCAGATGATGACAGCCTRCTTCCCAAACCTTTCCCTTTGCAGGAGGATAATATCCAGCTTACCTATAAGTCTTGCCTGGAAAATACCACAGCAAGATAAAGGAGGATCACATTCAAACTGCTTCAAGCCGTCTTTCCGCTTTGGCAGGGAGGAGGGGAAGTTCAGATCCGCTCTGTAGTATTTCCCTGAAACAAGGCAGGACATTTTTCTGTGGCACAAGGGAGGCAGTAGCTGTGTTATGTTCGTTTTACAGTCCGTGTCACGAATGAAAAACAGCCAGTGCTATTACCTTAAAGGGGTCATATTTTAAGGTCACAACACTGGCTTGGGAAATGACTTAACCTAGCAGAATAGCCCCTCTTCTGCAAGCTAGGAAGGAGCAAATGGTGAGGAGGGGAGGGAGAATGGGAAATCATGAGAATTTGGCTTTATGGCCCTCAAGAGAAACAAAAATCCACTCCCTATTTATATTCTTTTACAATAACTAAAATGACAAAAACTCAAATATTTCCACTGAATCAAAATTAAATGAATGTATTGATTGTGCAGCCAGAAGGTGCCACTCTCCTTATCTGGTGAATTTCATGCACTAAACATGCGGAATCTCCAGCATAGCAAGGCAGACTTTCAGCATAAGCTCTCGCTCATGAGCTCCCACTTTCTTGTTCCCCTCCTTCCTTCTGWCACACATTTCCCTGTTTTGGACCAGTTTTCTTCACCTGAAAAAACCTTTTTAATTTTTTTTGTTTTGAGAAAGAGAGAGAAAATTCAGATTTTAATTYATGTCAGTGCTGACATTTCATTTCCACCGCAGATTCCCCAGATTAGATCAGTGAGGCAACATGACTCTTATCAACAGGCTATGATTCTGACTCAGGCACAGAGAGCTGGAGGGGTCTGGCAACCACCACCTTGCATAATGAGAGTGGCTGAGTGTGCTCCTGTGATTTGTCCATCTGTCAGTGAGACACACTTCTGTCAGCAGCAYGGGAGTGTTTGTCTGCAGAGTTTATCAGCACAAACATGAAGGATTTTAGGACATTGTGATGTGGCTGTGTGCAGGTCAAAGCAGTGCTGTGCCTGACTTGAACTGTTATCACTCCTTTGTGTCAGTGACTACATTCACACTCAGAAGACTGAATCTCTTCTACCTGTTACTGGGGTTAGTTGGTTTTGGTGCTGGCTTTTTGAAGATCCTCAAGTTACCTTACTCACCATCTGCAGTCAGGCACTGCTGAAGCCAAGATTTGCCAAAGACTTGATCCACTCTTTCCCCGTGGCGCATCACCAGCACCCCTCTCCGCAGGACAGTGTTCTGAGACAGCTGGGGGGAAAAAGGGGTTTCATTAAGGTATTATCTCTAAGCAGGAAAAGTCTGGATTCCTGGAGAGGATTTGCTGTAATAGGTGTTTGTTTTTAGGACAGTGATAAGCCTGACTGGTTCTCCACTTAAGGTGAATGAGAGACAGAATCACAGAATCATTTGGATGGAAAAGAYCTTCAAGATCAMYGAGTCCAATCTGTGCCCAGTCCCCAYCTTGTCACSCAAASCAGASCACTGAGTGYCACATCCTGTCATTTCTTGAATACTTCCAAGTTYGGTGAYTCCACCAYRTCCCTGGACAGTCTCTTCCAATGTTTCACCTGTTCAGTGAAGAAATCTTTTCTGATACCCAGCCTGAACCTCCCCTGGTGCAGCTTAAGGCYGTTTCCTCTTGTCTTGTCAAAGGTCACATCCCTGACTCTCATGGGCTACAGGTTTCAATTCTGTGTTAGCACTAGTGAAAGGCAGTGCTGGTAACAGATATTTTAATCTCAGTATGGAAAGAATCATAAGCTTAATATATATCACATGGATATAAACAAAAAAAAACTCTCTAAGATTTAAATTGTAATGCCYTTTTCTACACAAAGCTTCTCCTTCTTTTTCTAATGAAAATATTACTACATTTTCATAACTGTGGCCAAGTCAACAGTGAACCCAGATCTCCTATAAGCCTCTTTTTTTTATTTAGACTGCATGGAATTACAAATAAGTTCTGAGTAGTTTGGGGTTAGTATATGATGCACATTAAATACAGATGAGAAGACAAGAAGGAAACAGGTCAAAGGTTTCAAAACTAAAAACAGCATTACTGCTGCAGCACTGAGAAGTGCTCTGCATCTTCAGCAACAGAAAAGGGAAYTCTTAAGAAGTGGTTTGAGGTTGATATTTGTGTATTCTGTTAAACACTCACATTTCTATCATGAAATGGCAATGAACTGCCATAAGATCAGAGTACAAACACAATGTTTTGTGGTCTTCCTCTTCTGCATGAGAGGAACCCAGAGGCCAGGGAAACGCTAGACTGGAGATGTGCCCATCTGTAAAAACTGCTCCTCAGGCTGAGCCTGGGCTGTGCCACAGGTCTGACCTAGATAAGACAGGCCAAGGGCAGCCAAGAGCCGGAGGAAGGACGTGTGACTCGTTCAGAAGTTTCTGTCTTATAGTCAGTCCTAACACGATGTCCTGGGGGCCCCAGGATGGAAGTTCCCTCCAGGTGCCCTCAGTTTCTCAGATGCTGACMCCAGCCAGCTCAGGGTTATTGCCCAGCACAGCAGGAAGAGAGGCTGTGGAGCCAGCAAGCCAGAGGGGTTTCTGAGCCATGTCTGTGCTGAAAATGTGTCTTGGCATCCCCGAAAGAGCCAAAAAGGCAATGCAGGTGCAAATGAGCTGTAGGAGAAAAATCAGAGTCCTTATTTTCTTTGCTCTTCCTACCAGAAGACCAGTGGAAAACACAGGAAAAATTGATACCTGTGATTTTGAACCTGGGACAAAAACATGAGTTAGCACCAGTGCTGTTAACCATTCCAGCTAGCTGTTCTGTGCAGTTGTTTGCAGTAGCTACAAATCTAAAAATAGAGAAGGAAATGGAACATTTAAATGTGATCTGGGWCCATGGAAACCTCCAAGATGACATCCATAGAATCTGCACATAAGAGCAGCCATGAACAGTGAGCCTAATTCTGATATAGGGATTCTGCTTGAAGCCATGTGAGAGTCAGGGGAGGTTGTGCCTGTCTCACCTGTCAGAATTGTCTCCATACCCATTGTCTCCATGACCCAGAATTGTCACCCATACTCAGAGAAACCTGAGCACAGAACTCATGTGCTGTGCTACTATGACAGGAACAAGGAAAGTTTTATGAACAGCAAGTGTAATATACATAATATACATTGCAAAAAAAAAAAAAATAAAAGAAGACATATTACACAACATGGTATGAGTGTGTGTGTATGTAAATGTACAACATAAATAAGGAATATATATAAATATACAACAAAACATGAAAATGGGAGGGAAGGAAAGGAAGATACTACTAAATTTATTAAATGCCATTAATTAATACTCTCTCTGCTGAAGCAGGTTAAGAAAAGAAATGGATAAGACTAGAAATGGAAAAATATAATTACCATAAGAGAAAGCACATTGGTTACACTCCTGGACATACTGGGATTAGCAGYTTCCCCATTCAGCTTTACACTGGGTTCCTTTTGGGTTTTGGTGAAGGATCTTGAAGCTGTCTCAAAAACATATTCCCTGTAGAAAAAGCGGAAGCAACACACACAGACACAAACATCCACGCACACRCACAAATAGAAGAGATTTTTGAGTCATGATGTTGTTTACAGGATCAGTAAGTCAGGATTCATGTTCCATTCAACACTTTTTGTACACTTGCAGTCCACCTCATCACTYTGCTCTTCATTTAAAACACAGCTCATAAAAATGAGGGTAAAATATTATGAACTGATGGTGTATAKTGGGTGTAACCCTGCAAAAGTGGTGCCTTCAAGCAGGAAACACTACCTGGTGGCCTCCTCCCTATCTCTGAGACATCAAAAAGGGCACCAAAACCTCCCTGCTTAGAAAAATCAGCTCTAATCTACAAGTAGCATCAGCTTGCAGAATGAAGTGCAGGAAGCCAGACAGGTGTCTCCTGATGCAGGGCACATCAACAAGATGAGGGTGGTGCCAAGGTGGTGGAACGATCTTTGTGGTGTTTCATTTCAAGCTAACTTGACAAGCTCTCAAAATGAGAAAAAAGAAGAAAGCAGAGAGCCTGGCTGAAGGCTCAGTCTGCCCTGGCAGAGTGTGCTCTTTTAAAATTCATTAGGGTGTTCAGGTTGTTCAAGGGCAAACAGGGGTCATCCCTTGAGCAGCTGAACTCATGAACTCGGGGTGTCTGAGGCTGTGTGTCCTGTCCCYTTCCTCTCAGCAGATGTCCCAGCATCCCACCCAGACCCTTGGGACCCCCCTCTCCTCAGCCCCCAGCTTATGATGAGGGAGGAACACTGGCACAGCAGGAAAAGGGGCTGATGGAAAGCMACACCCTGGAAACCCCCACGTACCTGTGCTTGACCCACGTGTCCGACTCGTGGGCTTTCTCCGTGTAGTTTTCCGGGAGGAAGCCCCTGCAGCCGGTGCGGTGYGAGGTGCCGATCACCCAGCCCTCGCCCACATCACTCTGCTGTGTGGGGTCCACGTAGATCAAATCCCCAGCGTTGATCATGAGYTCGTCAATGTTCTGGGGTTTGTACTGGAAGAGAGCTCTCAGCCTCTGGGGGAACACACAGCAGGGTCAGGGTGTTCCCTGTGCTGCAGCAGCTCAGGGGGTGCTTGTTCACCTCTCCTGGACACAAAACCCATTCTATTTTCCACTCTGCAATCTGCTCTTTAGTGGCATTTCAGTGGAGGAAAACAAAGACACTTCCACATTCACAATATGTGTATAAACACGCACTTGGTTTTCACAAAATTGCTTTTTTTCCCCCTATAACCAGTAGAGACTTATTTGAATGTGAGCATAGATCCGACCTATTTTTGTGATTGCTTTCAGCTCTCCTGAGTGTGACTAAAATCCAAGATGAGACTTGTGACAAAGTGATTTTCTGATCTGACAAAAAGCTGTTGATCATTCCATAATTTAAATTTGGAAATGAGAACTGAAGGCATATTGGCTGGTTTTAACTAAGAGTCTGCTAAAGAGAAAATCATCAGCGAGAAATGAGCCCTGCTCACTGGTGCAGTTTTCATTATGGCTGGAACAATCAAGGAAACTAATTTTGCTGAATGGGATTTTACTGCAAACCTCTAAACTGACAAATCCTAGCAAACATTAAAGGATCATGATTTTCTGTTTTATTTTCTCTTGCCATGGCAAGATTAGTTTCTTCTGATGGYTTTTGGAATTCAATTTTGAGACATGCAGGTCAAGCAACCTACCATAGATGTATTATCTACTGATCCAGGAGTGCAATTTTTCAACCCAAAATGGCACTGGAAAGACTAAACCTAAATGCCCTTTGAAAGACTAAACAGGCACTGATTTTCTTAAGGATGGAAAAGGCAAGATAACTGTAGCAAAGAAAATTAAGATCTCAGGAAATGTAATGAAATCAATCAGATTCTGGTACCTGGTAATGCACGAAGCGCATGTCCCGTGAGTAGAGTGCAGCCACCCACTGGCAGGGCTCCCCRGGGTTGATGCATTTGGCCAACTGTTCCAAAGTCTTCTGATGGTGAGGGTAAAACTTGTGAGCCAAGGTCAGGTGGAACTGCTTCAAGGAGGGCTTCACAYGGCAGTCTAGGGAAAAACAATCACGTCACAACACAGAAACAAAGGTCATTTAAAGCTCTTCTTGTTCCATCTTACAGGCTTTGCATGATGCAGGATATATAGTAATTAGTGGCAAGGTGGATCTACTGAATAATGGTTTTAAAGGGTGATTTTAATAATGGTTTTAATCATGCCAAAAAAATGAACATGGTTTGAATTTCTCTCCCAATCTGTCATGTTTTGATCTCATTTCTCCCAGACAAAGCTGGGGGTGTGCCCCTTCAGTCTCCACTGATGATGCAGTTTCCCTTGGAAAGGGTATTAGCCCTATTCCCAGGGATGCAGACAGGCCAGCAAGATCAGCCATAGCACCATGGGGTGGAGATCTGGGAACAGGGATTGTTTGTCCATTTTGGATATCCTGATCCATGGCCTGCCAAGTTGTACACACGAAAATTTCAGCTTCTGTATCTTTAAAGACTAAAAGATGCTCCTCCTGCCACTCTGCTTCCTAACCTGTATCAGGAAGGGGTGCTTGATGGCAGGAAAACTTCAGCTAAACTTCTCTGGAGGCACAGGGAAAGTTTTCAATACTGTGCCTACACATCTGTGCTAGATCCCACCCGTTTTCCCTCTGGTGTTGGTCCTACCTGCCAGGGCYGAAGCCTCTGATGAGAATGCCACAGCAAACTCCTTGAGGATGTTTGCATGGCTGTCATCAATGAAGAAGCCAAGGTAGCTGGGGGATGCATGTAGTGTTAGGGAAATGGATGGTGGAAACCTCTGGRAAAAGCTGTCACCAACTCGCTTTAAGACGTCGTACAATAATTCCACTTTCTGGTCTTCACACTGGAAGAGAACAGAGGAGGAACAAGCTTTACCCAGCAGCTCACAGGCAGCGTTGTAGCCGCTGTCATACAGCACTGCCAGAAAACTGGGGGGTTATAAACTTCCTGGGAAACACAAAATACATAGGAATTTGCCTGAAATTCCTGACATTAAACCCAGTAACAGTGGACAGCTGGATCAGCACAGTGTCCTGGTTCTGTAACTGGAGGAGGAGCCTTCAAACCGAGGTGTATTTAGCCTGGKTAGGAAAAAAACCAAAATATTTTATCATGTGTGCAATAGCCTGTCTGAAATGAGGCAGGGATCATGATTTCCCTCTCCAGTTCTAAGTATGTTCTGAGATGTGCATGGTGAGGGTTGCAGTGCAGTCATCTCTTCCAGACAGGCCTTTGAACCTGATGCCTCCCTAGAGCACAGCATTCGTTATTAATTGATGATTTTTGTTCTGTGTAATTGAGTTTAATGGCCATAGAGCACCATCCAATATTTTGCAACAAAATAATCTAATTTTCATTATCAATACTTTTTGGCATGGTTGTGATGACCCACCCTCRAGGGGGAGGAAGCACTGAAAGGTTTAACATAGAAGTACAGTGAACAAAGTCATTTTTGTCCAGTTGCTCTGGCTCAWGCCTGTATCAGCACATCCCAGCAGTTCAAGTGCTGCACCATCATCACGCTAAAACTGAATTCCAGGCTTCACCTTCAACAAGGTGAAAGAAAAAAGTAAGATTTGGAACATGCCACCACAGCATGACCTTCTGATGGGGCTCTCTGGGGTAGGCAGAGGTTTCCCTGAGATTCCCACAGGTTTGGTASCAAAGCTGTCTGCATCCCATGATAACATTGTCCCTGCTGCACAGCTGCCCTGGCTGGGAAGATTTATCACCCTAAATCCATGCAGCAGTGGACTCTTGGAACCCTGACAGTAGCCTGGGCTGCACAGGCTGATCTAGATGGATCAGCTGCCCCAAAATATCCCACTCAAGCATTAAGCATCACAAACATTAAGCATCACAAACATTAAACAATGTGCCTGGACCTGGGTCATGTCATTTGATCACCAACAAGTTCTGGCATCAGACAACAGCAGGTGGCCCGGTTGCACCAAATATCACCCAGCTGAAATTGGACCCTCCCTTGCACCCTCCCGTGCCTCACCGTGAAGAAGTCACAGAGGGTGACGTGTGGGAACACCTCGTGGGCTCGGTTCTTCCCGCACTGGCGCTTGCTCTCCTTCCAGAAGTCCTGCAGGCGGCTGTGCAGGCGGCCCGTGGGGCACAGGTAGAGAGCGTATTCCTGAGGGATTGGGTCATCCAGGGAGGGGTCATTGCAGTGGGAATGCAGCCTGGAATCAAGAGAGTATCACTGASAGTGAGTGTGGGCGCTGCTGGCTCTTGTTTCCTGTGGCTGAAGGCCTCCGTAGCAGAGATCAGAAAAAGGAAATACAATTTTATTATTGTCTTACTAATAAAAAGCTGAAGTAAAAGCTTTTTTTTCTCTCTGAAGCACTAAATAATGGAGAATTTTTTTCTGCTTATTTTTTGAGTACTTTGTATTTTATTATGTGCCTTCACTTCTATCAGTATCTGGAAACGAGAAAAAACATAAAATACCTTTTTAGGGGTTTGGGGTTTTTTTCCCTCTTTTCATGACTGGAAACAGAAGACCAGAGGAGGAAAAAGGCAATGGGTAGAACWTATTAAAGAATGACAAAATTAAAACTAGCTGAAGATTAAAAAAAAAACCTCAAAAAGAGCCCTTTAATTCAGCCCTAAGAAAAGCAAACAGGACAAATCAGAAAGGCACAAGCAAAGTCAGAAAATCATATGCCATTTGATGAATACCTTTCAGCATGTCCTTCACATGCTGTGTGTTTGTCTTTGCAGCTGTTGGATTGGGAGTGATTGTTGGGAAGCGTGGCAGCATCCCTGAAAAAGTTATTTGTAAAGAACGTGCCATTCTAAAATCCCTCCTCTGGATTTTCACGAAAGAAAAGAAAAAAAACAAAAAAGAAAAATCAACTGAACCACTTGGGGGAAAAAAGCAAAGCGAAACCCAAAAGAAAGTGCAAAGAAAGACTGAATTTAATTTGAAGGTGAAAATAAATCAATTATGAGGACATGAAGGACATATTATATACTCTGTSGGTGTCTAGGTCAAGGGGAAAAAACGTGGGTTCAAAAGGAACAAGTGATTTGATTGTAGTAATATCTCCCTCTGACTATCAGCCTTTCAGCTTACTTTGTGATGAGCCTTTCAGCAATCACTGATGTTTCTGCATGTAAGTGCTGTCATGACTTTATAGAAGTTTTCTCTGTTTCCTTGTTCCTTTCCCTCAGGAGGTTTAAAGCTGGGGAGGATTTTCTGCCCAGACCAGCCAGTCCCAAGCACTGACATCTGGTAAAAGTAGCTGCTTCTTTTTAACTTACCTTGGACCTTCCGCAAGCAACCTTGCTTCCGAGAATAAGTAAAAATACAAATATTTCTCTCTCTGAGTGAAATAAATGAGAAAAAAAATCTCAAGTTTTGAGGAATTTTGTGGCCTTTAGCTTCCAGTCCAGCTACAGGAGTAGCACATCCACAAGGATTTTTAATGTTTAAATTAAGGTTTAATATGAAGGCACACCTTAGCAATCACAGGTACTTACCATTTTGCTGCATCTTCTATTGTCTTTTGTCCTGTAGCAACCAAGGCTTTTTGCCTAGGAAAAGCACAAAATTGGTTCCTCAGAATAACAGAAAGAAAAATTGTATAAAGCAAAGGCATTTAGTGACTGTGGTCACTGAATCTGTTTTCCAACACAGGCAGCACCTTTAATGAGTAGGTTTTTTCTGGCAAATATTAGTATTGAAGACCTCCAGATCGTTTTTTTCCACTGCAAGTCTTTAATTCCTTGAAGGTTGGTAACCTGCCCTGCCCACAGTATCCTTTCCTTTGTGTTCTGGTTGTTCTGGAGGTATTTCTTTAGCAGCCCTGCTGATTATATATGGATTTTCTTGGGATTAGATAAACCATCCATCCACGCTGTAAGAGTACAGTTTTCTTGGTTCGTAGGGAAAAAGTTCTGATTCAAGATACCAGGCCCAACCCCATACATACAAACAAAGCAAAACTTGCTTGTATTTGAGTTTTGTTCTTTGGGGAAATGTTGCTTTGGCCTGTTTGTTCCATGTGATGAAAGATTTTGTAATACTTCCACCCCACCTCATATTTCTGAGGCCAAGACATCTCAAAAGAAACTTCTCAGTRCTTTCATTCATGGTCTAATTGAGAAAAAACAGAGACAGCTAAAAAGTTTTATCAAATCTGGGTGGAGGATCCCCCACAGCCAGCAGAGAGTCAGATGTAAGCCAGCAGCTCAGTCCAAGATGAAGAACAAAATCTCTTGTTTCTCTCTGTTAACGCAACTTCCGTTCTCTGGGGTCGGATTTGATTCACATTTCGTTTTCTCACCAGAGCTTTCAAAATGCCAGCTCTGTGTTTCACATGAGCAAATCTTTGTGGCTAAATCCCGGTGATGGGGGAAGGATTTCAGTGTTGAAGGAGCAGCTGTACCTATGAACCCCATTCCCACCCCTGGAACACACCTACAAACTTCTCAGAAGAAACATGAAGGGGGAGTGGAGACAGTGGACATTGGAAAAAAAGCCACTGGATTACTTGGAATCTACTGAATTCCTTGGCATCTGCTGATGTCTTTCCTTCTCCCTTGAGGCCACTCTTTCTGGCCACTGGGTCCTGAGGGCATTGAATTGTGTTGCCTCCTCCCATTTTTGTTCTTCACCCATCCCTGTACTCCTGAACACACACCAGCAGTGCAGTGAGTGCGTTGAGCTGCAGGACTCAGGTTCATCCTTGATGTTTCCTCCTGTCTTCTGTCTTCTCTTTAGTGTAAAAATTACATGTGGGCTTGTTAATAACATTTATGTGCAACCACACCTGACTCTTTAGTAGGGCTCAACATGGATAAGGACAAATGTGAGCCTTCCACTCAATCTTTGCCTTCAACCCTTCTCTGTGAATAAAATCAACTCCTGTGGCCAGACCAGTGCACAACCACAGGGTTTAAACCCAGCCTGTGTCCTCTGTGATTGAACACTGCATGTTCCCTTTCTGTGCCCCTCCTTCTCCATCACCCCAAACACGAACAGCCGTGTTCCTGTCACTCTYCYCACTSAGCTCTKCCTGCTGTGCCTCSTGGAAGTGTCAGTGCCAACSATGCCAGGCTTTGTCAGCCACTCAKTGCACCTCTAAGGCAGTGTTTCRCCACTTYGTGCAGTGCTGCTCCTCCCACGTGGGGACAATATCTTTGCAAACAGCCCTGAAACAAAAACAGGGCTTGGCTCCTGCTTTTCTGTACCTTGGGGCCTTCAAAATTAAATGTCATGAGACAAGTGAGACTTGAGGCCATGATCTGTCATCCTGTTCAGTCCAATCTTCTTGTTCTCTTGTGCTCCTCTCCATTCCTGCACCCACCTTTTGTCTCATCACATGTGTTGGCTGMAGGAAGATTTCCAGGAGGGTTTAGAGAGCCCTTAGCACTCAGGGTGCATTGTGCTGTGACTAATCCTACGCTTCCGAGATGAGAAGTGAAAATTGAAAAATAACGCGAAGAATAAATTCTGCGTGTTCCAATTTGTCTCAGGTAGAGAGTAGGAATAAACCATTGAAAATCTGTGCTGGAAGTAGATGAAAAATAAATTTACAGTGARAATAAGCTGGTTCTTCCCTAAAACAGAAACTGCTGACACAGTTTCTTGTGGAAATTTGTTGATCTTATGCTAAACTTGACCCTCACATATTTGAGTTTTGTTCTTTGGGGAAATGTTGCTTTGGCCTGTTTGTTCCATGTGRTGAAAWATTTTGTAATACTTCCACCCCWCCTCATATTTCTCAGGCCAGGACATCTCAAAAGAAACTTCTCAGTGCTTTCATTCATGGTCTAATTGAGGAAAAACAGAGACAGCTAAAAGGTTTTATCAAAACGCAATCGAAATTTGGATGGTTCTTAAGTCAATAAAAGGAAATAAATTTTTTTCAAAATTGCTTTTGGAGATTTTGTTATACCATTTTGTGCAGTATTTCTGCCACTGCTTCTTGATTTTGAACTGGGAAGCACAAAGTCATCTCAGTAACAGCAGAAGGTGTTTTGAAGGGGATTTGAAAAACATCACATAAAGCAGAAAAAAATTGCAAAAAGCTCTTATTACTTTGGGGTAATGAAACTTAGAATATTACTAGAGAAATGTTGAGCCATGTTTTCAGCCAAAAGCTAAAATTCCACTGTGCATCACTGGGAACAAGGGACTCACGGTTCCCTTGTAAGCTGTGCCCATCATGTCTGACATTGATTGTTGCCACAGCTGTTCCCAAAAAACAACACAGCACTTACAAATTGAGCCTTTCCCACTTGCTTAATTTTCAGTCAAAAGGGAGAGAAATATTGCCCTTCTTTCTAAAGTWTTTTTWTRWGRKGTKTTYTKWKATWTWWAWAWWAWRAKWYWTWTTTTKWRMMGTTKGAACCAAAAATGTCCATATTTGCCCTTCAGAAGTCGGAAAATCCTCCCCAAAACTTGCCTGTCCAACWRGAGAGATGTTTGGGGAAGGAGTGASCAGCAYTTTTCTTTTTTATTAACTTMTCTGCCATCAGCTRCTCTCTCATCCATTGCCAAGAATTGTGTCTCATTCTTAACTATTACACTTTCTATTCAAGAATCAAGACAGGAAGAACAATTGACAGACTTAGGGGGCATCTTGTTAAGGAAAGCTTTTAGAACAGTTCCAGTGTCACCATCCTGCAGGGGATTTTTGCCTGAAAAAATCTTCGGCTGKAAATTACATCCATGTTTAATTCCATTATAATMAGAGTGATAASCARAAAAAAAWGAAAGAGGATGWATCCCAAGAGCAAACTRTGGCCAACTTCTCAACTCATTGAGRAGCCTCTCARACTTAGAATGTTGAAAGGTGTGAGCCTTTAGATTTGCACAGTATTTTAAAAAACTGGACATYGAACAGGTTTGTTTTGCTATATGGGCAATAGACGCTGCTCTATATAAAGTTCAGAGCAAGACAGGACATCACCCCCAGGAGCAGCACATTCTCCTGATGAGAAAACCAAGCTGCCTTTATTGGGATTTCATGGGAAACACCTCATATCTTAAATCAATCTCACAGTGCAAAGGCAGCTGAGCATACTCACGCAATGTGGGCCGGGAATCCTTTGGCGAGGAGGGGCTCGAGAAGTGCAGAGATGCTCCTGCTCCTGGGCTTGTTGGTCACCTTTGCRTACAGCTGTGCCTCCGCCACCGCCATCGCCTCCGTCCTCCCCTCTGCCTGTGCTCGGTGCTGGCAGAAAGCAGGAGGTGGGAGGAGGGTTCAAGGGAGGGAGGGAGGGAATCAGAAAATGAAAGAGACAAAGAGGCAGAAAAAATTAAAAAAAAAACCCCAAACCCTCAAACCCCTTGTGATCTTTTCTGACAGAAGCTGACATCCTGTTTTCATAGAATGTGCGTCTCTGAATTTTTGTTGTAGGGTGGCTAAAAAAGCAAAAGCAATCTGCAGGCTTTACCCATCCACCCCGGCAGAAGAAGATGAGAAGCTCTCAAGTAACCACCACAGTCACAGTAGGCTTGCTGAAGGGGCTGAGATGGAATCTTTTACCTTTTCATGTTAAACTGTCTCCTGCAAGCCAAGAAATCCACCCCAGCTGTGACTGCACTGTGGGGAACGCAAGTGGGGCTGTCCTGCAGCATGTAAGAAATTATCTGGAGGCCAAAACTTTCCTTTTGGGCTCAGTTTCATGTCTCCCTGTCCATRTCACACATGGCTCCTGCTTTGGTCTTCTCACCAAAGGCAATGAGCAACCCAGCTCAGTGAAAGATTAAACCCAATGTCCAATCTGGACATCACACACCGAGGCTGAGCTGGGAGCAGCTCAGGGTGGAAGAAGGGACAAGGATTTGTCCTTTCCAGTGCCAGTCCCACTGTGGCAGCCTTTGCAGAGTTGCCCTGGTTGGTCCCCAGATTTTCCAGCATGGCCACAGTGGGTGAATTGGTTGTAGACAGTTTTTTCTGCCCCCACCGCAGGTATCAGTGTTCGTTGTGGAGGACAGGAGCCCTCAAGCCATGGACTGAAAGGATCACCTGAGTTTCTGGTCTCCTGAAATGAGCCCTCACATTTTCCCACTTTGGCTTAAGACCTCTTGGGGTACCTGGACAGCTTAAGCTGGTTCTCCAGCTATTTGGAGAACCATCTGAACAATCTGAAGCCTGGTGGGGAGARTGTCCCCATTTCCAGGGAAGGCTGYTGRAAGAGTGACACAGGAGATGATGAAGAATTCTTGATGTCAGGGGTWAAGTTAACAGGATTATGATATGGCATCCTCTCCTTTGCAAGTGCTGGTTTCCATCGTGCACAGCAAAGGGACTGAACAGCTGCTTTCATCTCAGCTGTGTTCCAGGGACATGGGTTTTATCTTGGGAAACTTTAATTTCCTCCCTGGCCTTGTTTTACTTACACTCCTGTGGCTTTTTGTGTCATCTTTCTTTCTCCTTCTTCCCTCCACCCTTTCCTTTGTCATCAATCTCTCTAAGTGAAAACAACCAAGCCAAATTATTGCTTCTCTTGAGCACTCTTTGCAGCTGAAGGCACATTTCCATTTTCTAAATCCCAGAGTACAACCAAGTTGATCCTTCAGCAACACGAGACACTGCATTTTCAAAAACCCTGTGCTTGCAGGCTAAAAGGCTAAACCAAGTGAAGGAGCAGCAAGGTGAGCCTGTGAGYTTTGTGTGCTGAAGAGATGAAACCCTGGGACTGCTGCTGCCACAGCTCCTGGCACTCAGCTCTGGCAGAAGATGAGCAAACCCTCGTGTGGTGTTTGTGGAGCTCCTTTGCTGAGGGGTTACGGGMAGGTTTGCAATACTACAGCATTTCCTGGTGTTGTTAGGCTAATTAAGCTGCGTGCTGAATTTTTATCTCCCCCTTTCCGTAGCCATGCCATCCGGGGCCACCCGATACCCCCGCGCGGGTTGGGTTACACGGGCTGCGGCCGCGATGCCGCGCGCCACGGACGGCTGGAAACCCTCCCAGAGCACAGTGGCTCAGCAAACTCCCAACTTCCTTTGGGCTGCTTTTGATGATGAAGAAGGAAAACAGTTTTGCTTTTAATTATGACTTCTCAGGAAGAGGTGAGTGAAGKTTTGGGAGCATGTGATGGCCTCTGAATAAGCGAAGTGTCAGTGTTCTGCTTGAGTGTAATTTACTTCACAATGCAGTTTTGTTTCCTGATGGGCAAATTATGCACCAGCTAGAAGGCTTTTTGGTTTTAATATTTAAAATCTATGCTAGCAGGTTCTCTACAAAGTTTATGCTCTTTGAAATGCACATGAAATTTTACCAAAAGAAAAAGCATAAACCCTTTTGCAGTTGTTTCCTGAAAGGTGAAAAAATATTCCAGGTGACTTAAAGATGTAGTGTCACAGATAAAGTATGTATTCTTTGCCTAAAATGTGTCATTGTAAGCATTTTGTGGGACTGACAATATGCTGCAAATATGTTGCTTTTACAGCTTACCATCTCCACTGACTTTAACAAACCTGGACCTGTTTCACACCACTCTGAGTTAAAAAATCTGATTGCTTTGGCCATTGTGCAGAACTGGAGTCAGAAATTAGCATTTTAAATCTATCTGCCCTGAATTCTAGTATAGCTAGCTTTAATATTTTTTTWAACTATGTAATAAGTCATCAAAAGTTAACTGCAGTAGAATTCCCCTGAATGAGGATCCCGGCAGGTGCTGTGCTGGTGTCCTCTGCACTTTAGTCTTTCTCTTGTTTCCTATTGCAATTATGGAGCAGGGGACRGATTCACACCCCCAGAGGGAGTTCTTAAAAGTAGCTATGGTGCTTAGACAAATATGCACAAAAATTAACCTTAGTAGTTTACTGGTAAATTAATTATAAGTGCACCTCTCATGAAAATGAAATAGATAACAATGTAATGTGTGCAGTTGTGGAGTCTGCAGCACTGGGAGGACGTGGAACTTGTTGCAGCCAGTCTGGAGAAAACCAGGAAGATGCTTAGAGGGCTGGAGCACCTCTGCTCTGAGGAAAGGCTGAGAGGGTTGGGRTTGTTCATTCTGAAGAAGGTTYCAGAGAGACTTTATTGTGACCTTCCAATATCTAGAGGGGGCTGCGAGGTTTAGATGAGATATTTAAAGAAATTCTTGACTGTGACAGTGGRGAGGCCCTGGCACAGGGTGCCCAGAGAAGCTGTGGATGCCCCTGGACCCCTGGAAAGTCCAAGGCCAGGCTGGACATTGTGACTTGGAGCAGCCTGGGACAGTGGAAGGTGGAACAAGATGATCTTTGAGGTCCCTTCCAACACAAACCATTCTGTGACTATGACAATAACATTAAGATGACTTTATTCGTTTTTTCTTTTCTTTTTTTTTTTTCTCCTGTTGAGCCAGGTTCAAGAGACAAATCCTGCTACTGGAAGTCTTGAAATCATCTCCGTTGCAGAAGATGAACCGCCAGTACCACAAGTTCAATTTACCTTCAAAAGGTTTTTCTTCATACCGCAAGCAACAGTGGATCCGAGCGCAGATGGATCCGGTAGGGACAATGCCCAGCTCTCTGACCTTTGCCATCCCCATGGCCACTGTGTGCAAAACTGTGCTTGCTCACCCAGAAAAGCAATCACACAGAGGAGGAGGAGGAAACACGACCTTCCTCCCCCAGGTGTGAGGTTTGCCAGCTCGGTAACGCGATGACATCTTGTGTYGACCTGCACGCACAAGCTTTTCTCACTGCCAGGTTATTCACACAGAAGCAAACGTTTCCCCACACTTTTCAGACACATTTTTGAATGGCTTGTTTGGAATTTTGCCAGCCTGGAAATTGGTCCATTAAAAAACCTGCAGTGCAGCAGCCTTGGAGGATTAGAGTGTCTGTTTGCTGCTTCCCATAGGGTTCAAAATAACCCTTGGCTTCAAGAGAGGCAGGCTGAGCTTCCAGAATGGAAGTAAAGCAATTAAATTTTCTAGTCCATTAGCTGCTGCAGCTGTCTAAGATTTCTGGCATACCAGACACCAATTCCATTGCCAAAACTAGTTATTCAGCTGCTGCTGAGRGAGTCTGAGGAAGTTGGGATTTACTAGAGAGTCTATAAACCCTTATCCTTGACTGGTTGTGCCTGCCAATCTCAATTTCAAAGCCTGGGGAGTGGGGAAATAAGAGCTGTATGAATTAAAATTAAAGACAAGGTTCTGCCAAGTGTTCACCCATGATCCAGCTGTGTTTGTTATTTCCCTACAATTTGCCCTTTGTATATGAGAATAAATTTGAAACAAGTGAACTATTCATTATTTTCAGCAGAATCTCTTCCAGACTGACAATACCATGAAGTCAAGGTCAGCTCTGGAGGTCAGTAGTTGGTGAACAGGTCCAGCTCATGAAATGCAGTCAGCAATAACTACTGATGCACATTTTAACTTTCGATGTGTCTTTGGTACTTAAAAACCTCAAGATTCAGCCTTGASCCATCACTCAGTTCTCTTCTTGCCCTTATAGCCAAATTTTGAGCAGAACACTTTTTCACAGTTTTCAAGACTAGTTAGGGGTTCCTGCTTTTTTTTGCAAATTTGGCTTTCTGTCATTTTCAGTTAACCTTGCTTCCAACTGCAGAAGGACTAGTGACTTTCCTCCTCCTTGTCTTGAACTTCTATTTATGAACAGCACACAGGTTTGATTACACAGGCAAAACAGGTCTGAATTTCATTTTTATCCTGGGACTCDTGTTTCCAGCAGAGGTGCTCACACATTTGAAAAGATCACCGTGTGATGTAGCCCACAAAAAAGAAAATGTGGAGTTCCTATTGTTGATTGCATTGAGGACAGGCCAGGTGCTCTGCAGGGACACAATTCAGACCCTCCCAAGGCAAATAATCAAGAGGTGTCTGAGAGCACCAGCAGCCCCAAAGCACTTGGAGCCTTCACAGTCCATGAGATGGGATCCAAACCCCTCGAGGAGAAGTCAGCTGTGTAGCAGGAGTTACTGATGCCTTTGAGGTTAATGTTAGATAAACCTTTTTCATTGTGAGWTCAGCTGATTTAACCTCACAGAAACTGTTCCCTCTGTTTTCTAGGAGAAATCGAACCRCCTTCAATGTGCCATGCTCTTGCCTCCCTAAAATACTTCCCATATATCTGTGGTTTGTTCCTTGCAGTAACCCTAGCAGCTGCCATTGGCCTGGGTGGTGAGTACCATTAGTTATTCATTAMGTTCTCACTTAACCATTCAAATGCTTAATTTTTCATGAGCCTTTTACTGAGAATGGAATTAAGCTGCTACCGTGGCTTGTTTGCGGAAGTAAAAAATCTTGTTGATGTGATGGCTTTAAATTTTATTTACACGTAGGGATAAAATTGGTCTGGCACTCCTGAGGGGATTGGTGTAATATTTGCAATACTGGGGAAACTTTCTCTAGTAAAATTTTGCCAGCTTCCCTCAATGCTGAATTTAGAAACTGGGGTGAAAGAAACCATCTTCAGGTAGCCCATTCAAAATTTTTGCCCTGTAATTCACTTCTCTAAGTTCGCTTTCAAAGAATTTAAGRACTTTCCTTTAACAAAAGCAACTTGTGTAAAGGAAAAGAAAATGCAGAATTATTTTAGTTGTGACTGTGAAGTGTGATCTGCCCAGGCTGAGGGRCCAAATATGTTGATGTGTCTCCACACCTGAAACAGGGATCATTGTGAGAGGTTGAGGCATTCCCTTGGCAAGAGAAAGCACTGGATGTGTTTTCCAAGGGTCTCCCTCTCCAGGGTCTGAGACACCAGGCAGGAACTCACCCTCGAGTGAAGCTTAAACTGGGCAGAGGGATCTGGGAAGGAGTCAGCACACAGAGCACACACGGCAAGGCTGACTCCTCCTACGAGTCATTATTAATAAATGAATTTAACAGCACCATGTAGCCACCTACAGGTTGTATTTCAGAAGTTCCTAGAGTACAGGAGTTGGCTTTTCCTTAGCAAGACTAAAATCTGGCCAGAYAATGGAACTCAGAAATGTTAAATTAATATCTGAGTGTGTTTTCATTGCCATGTTTTCTTTCATTGTTTTTTAGTCCAGTACAACTGCATTGGGAAGTTTCGCTGTCGGTCATCCTTTAAGTGTATCCAGAAATCAGCCAGGTGCAACGGTGTCTTCAACTGCAAAGAAGGGGAGGATGAGTACAGATGTGGTAATTTGAATTTGGTTATAAATCCCCTCTACATCCTCCTGTAGAATTGGCAACTTATCAGGGAATGCTTGCTGCAAAGAGTTTGGGTGAGGCAAGAAAGACAGAGACCAATGGATTATTCAAATCAACACTTCAGAGGAACTCTCTGAGGTACTGATTTACAGCTTATGAAAAAATCAAACTGCTCTTTAGATAAACGTGATGACTGCTGGATATTGTTACTGCCATTTTGATMATTTTCTCCATTAGAAGCCCAGATGCTTTTTGACTGCTCACACTTCCTCTGCCTGCAAGGTGTAACCCCGCTACATTATGGTGTGTAAATACAGAACTCTCTACTCACTGGCACACCGTTGCACTGTGCCAGTTTTGAAAATTGCAAAAGCCTGATATTATCTTAAAAGGATGTGGGAATGGGAGAAATCAGCCTTGTGTGCATTTGGTGCTACACAGTTTGCTGCTTCATGTGTGAAATGCATAAYCTCTGTCTGAATTTCTCCCTGTGGTGGTTTTGGGAATCACAGGGATGTTTTAAATGCTCCCTCCCTGTCCTGTGCTGTGGAAGGGGACTGTGGTGTTCATGACCACTAGAGGGAAAGGACTCTAACATTAATAAAGAGGTTAACTGGTTTTTAGGTCAGTGCACTTGTAACCCTGGCTCCTGTGCCTAGAGGTGAGGAGGCAGCCCAGCTTCCCATCTGTGCAATTTGAAAAGGAGTGACAAGAACCACAAGCTTTTGGTCTCAGCTAACCCTGCACAATGTGTTCAGCATTTGGAGTGCTTTCCCTGGGAAGTCTTGAGGCCTCTCTGGAGTCTGTGGCAATATCTCTGTTTTTCCTGCCTTTGCAATTCCACAGCATTACCTCATGGGCATGAGTGGGGAAGCCCTGTTGGGCAGTGACCATGTGCATGGCATCCTTTCTGCCTGGAAAAACAATGCAGATATACTCTTTCCAGGGCAATTTTTCAGATCTTTTCTTGACATTTCCAGTTATTTTCTTGTCCAGAGCAGCTGGGCACAAGTGCATCCCCCTCTCTGACACAGGAGGTGCCAACCACCTTCCATGCCTCACCTTGACCACAGATTTCCTCGGGGCAAAGCATCTGCAGCTCCAGCTCCCTGCAATCAGCAAGATGTGCTGAAAGCTCGCTGGAGGGCCAGGCAGCCTCCTCCACCTGTATTAGAGCTGACATTCCCATGAGCAAACATTCTTGCTCCTGGCTATCCTATCTCAGAGTACCTTAAGTTGCCTTCTTTAATGGGGAAAAAAGAAAAAGCACAGAAAAATTCTGTCAAAGAATCCAAATATGAAAAAGATAAGTAATAAAACCTCAGCAAGCCAAAAAACACAGACACCACAGCAATGCCTTGGCACTGTTATATGCCTGTTGTATTTATTTTCACAACTCACTGAGGCTTTTCTTGTCCTGAATCTCAAAGTCAGGCTGAGTGGGAAGCGGGCGGTGCTGCAGGTGTTCACTTTTGGCTCCTGGAGAACGGTTTGCTCCGACGACTGGAGAGCAGAGTATGGCAACACGAGCTGCAAACACCTGGGCTTCTCYAGGTATGGACACCCACTGTTCAGCATCCTGAACAAACTCTGAGGCTTTCAATCTTTCTAATGAAACCTTTTGTGCTTTAAAAATTACTTAACGATGCAACTTTGTGAGTGATGTGATTGAGGAGATTTGAGAGGATGTGAGAAATAGTCCTGAGTTCTTGTACATGGTAAATGCCTTTTATTACTGCAACAAATCCTGCATGCTGGCTAAATGTAAGGCTTGGTTAAATCTTCCCTATGGAGAGCAGATGCCCAAATCCTATTTGTCACTCTCGTAGCCTGTCAGAGCGGCACTAAAAAAAATATTAGCATTTCCCATTTCTTTTACTTCCCCTGTAGGTAAATTGTATATACAATTCATGCCATGATGCTTGTTAAGATTTAAGGAATCCACCTCACAGTTAGAGAAGAACATGGTGAGGCAGTTCTTACTGGATTGATCCCATTCCTTAAAAAGTACCATTTCTTTCACAAACTTGCACGGAATTGATAAAGAATTTGAAGTTGTGATTTGCCATGATGCTCTGTTATTTCTTAGAATGGTATCATTCTGATTTCTGATTATAGTTAGCAGTGTAAAGCCTCTTTGAATAAATTCTTGTTGCCTTTAGGATTAAATACATCTCAATTGTTCAAACACAAGAAAAAAGTTAAAATTATTCATCCTCCCTGCTGCAAAACATAACTCTAGAAAAAGGAGACAATGAGCTTGTTAGTGCCTCAGGAATTGTGCCAACCACTTGCAATGAAAAGTTTTATTGTAATATCACCATTAAAATTTACTTTCTTTGCCAGTTAAATGCATCTCAGCATGTGTGGCCTCTACACACAATTATGTCAAAAATACGTGCACGTGGTAAGAAGCATAGGGGGAGGATAGAATTACTTTATCGAGTGTCAGAATCTGATTATTGTGGTTTTCATTAGCTGCTGAATTATTTAACCAGATTGCTGCAACGCTGTCTGGGGAAGCTGTGTTTATGTTTTATTTGCAGTTACGTGAGTTCAGGTTACCTGCCCGTGGATGCAGTAGAAAAGCAATTCCAAAGACATTTYGTGTCCCTCAGCCACTGGTTCTCAGCTGATCAAGTGACATCCCTGCACAATGCCACCAACCTCAGGTATGCCTCAGCTGTCTCGTCCTGACAGAAAGAGAGCAATCAGTGGAAGGGGAGTTACTGATAGTTTGGGATTGGTGCTGTTTTTTCAGATATGTAGTGGTTGGGGGTGTTACACATCCTAGACTGAGATTCAGCAGCAGTCTTGCTGGAATATGAACCAAGAGTCTGATCCAAGACACATTACAATCAACAAAGGCTTTCAAATTGGCTGTTTGAAATGMCTTTTTGCCCCATGATGCCATTTTTGCAAACAGATAGGCACCAGGCACTTATCTTTTCCCATTATGAAGCAGTTTGTTTCGGTTTGCAGATCCTTACACATTCCCCAGTGAGTTTATAAACCATTTATGGCCCATTTATTCCTCCTGATGAATGCTTGATTTTCTCAGTTACCTTCCACTGAGAAGAAAGAGATGGATCCAAGGAGACTTCAGACCACATGTTGAGAGCTGCTGATGARCCTTCCCTCACAGAAGAGTGAGCCCCTCTTCAGCAAGGCAACACATGGTCTGCAGGCTCCTGGTGGTAGCCAAGCTCCTGGCTTCAGTATYTCAGATAAATGCCCTAATTAGATTGGATCAGTTCATGCCTTTGTGCCCCTTTCAATATACAAGCTAATTATATTTATGTGTATGGGAAAATGGYAAAATATTGAAAAAAAAGCCCCCACTAATCAGTATTTGTGAATTAGAACTAATTCTGCACTGTCTTCTCATCTCAGGGAGGAATGCACTTCTGGSAATGTGATCATCTTAAAGTGTTTGGGTAAGAATCAAAAAAAATGAAAATAAAATCAGAAACTATCCTTCTTTATTCATGGCATGGCAAGAGCTTGGGAGGAGTTGTGTACTCTGGGCATACTATGCTATCAGTTTATCACACCAAAGAAAAAATGTGTTTTTAATGTAAAATTAGAAAGAATTTCAGAAAGTGAAAATAGGCTGGGAGTGTCAGCTAGCAGGAGCATTTCAGTGAGAATCCCAGTGGGAAGTAGATATTTAAGGACTGTGTGTTGAGATTCAGACTGTAATTCCAACTCTTTGGCATCTTGAGGGAAAGGGAAATTCTGCCTTAATTGAATTTTCATTCCACACTTCTCCATGCCAGCTGGTTTTCAAATTGGCATATGAAAAATCAAAATACAGCAGCAAAGTCATCACGAGGGGAGAGGAGATGCTCGAGCCTGCCTTTGTGGGACCCTGGGCGTGGAGAGAGGGCAGAGCAGGRGACTTTACAGCTCAGCTGTAAAATGAGCACCACAGCCCCCAGACCATGAATGCTGCAGGGATGGGAGGGAGCAGGAGAAACCTCTAGGATGTGACCATGGGGATGGGGATGGGAGAAAGGTGCTGAAGGTGACCCAAACCAGGGCTGTGTTTCCTCTCTGGACTGTGCCCTTTGCTTCCCGGCAGCGTGTGGCACTCGGGCCAGCTACGGGCCGCGGATCGTGGGGGGCAACGCCTCGTCCCCTCGACAGTGGCCCTGGCAGGTCAGCCTCCAGTTCCAGGGCCACCACCTGTGCGGGGGCTCCGTCATCACCCCCCTCTGGATTGTCACAGCTGCCCACTGCGTCTACGAGTGAGTCCCCAAATGCCCCTGCTCGGGAGGACGCTCTGCTTTGCTCTGAAAAATAAACCGCAGGACACGCTGCCTTATCCTAAATATTTAAGCTGTTTCTCTCTCTTTTTGCATGAGTCTTTATTGAAAAAAAAACCTCCACGAGAAGTTGTCCAAATCCSGGGCTGTAATTTCCAGATGTTCTGCCCACTCCCAGCTCCCTGGGAAATCAGCTTAAAACAACATTTAACTGCTAGATTCAAGGTGTCCTAACCTGCAGTTYCTGTGCTTTGCATGTACAGAATGTGTATTTGGCTCCTCTGGTCCACTGCAGCTCCAAAATAACTTACAGGWTCCTTTTCAGACTGACAGGATCAATCTGGTTTTTAGTTTTATTTAATACTCTTTGTCACATACTCACTGCTCCTTTTTATGCAGCTGGAGAGGCCTTCAAGCTGTAAATACATGCTAAATAGTTTTTTAAACTCTTTTTTTGTGTAATTACATACATGGCCTCTCTCATMTTTATAAAGAGCTGCCTGGTTTTGCAGTCCTGTTTGATGCTTGTCGTGCAGGAGAGATCTTGCTCTTACAAACTCCAGGCAGCTTTCACCAAAGATATTTAGAGAGCAGAAATGGGATTTGTCTGACCACTTTTAAGCACTTACAACATGGATGCCTCCATCTGATTAAGTTCTTKTAGGATAACCAATGGAGAGAAGAGATGGGACAGACAAATCCCACTCCTAGTTCCTATTTGGAGCCCTGTGTTGCCACAAAAGTAATTACTTAGGAATTCAGCATTTTAAAACTCTGGTCCAACCCAGTTGGCTGTGGGGTGTTTGAAGGCTGGTGGGGATGGGAGCTGGCAACACAACCCACATTCCTGGAGATTTTTCCCAGGGGAGTGAGACCAAAAGGAGAGRAGCTGCTCATGTGCTGGAGGCTGAWGGATGTGCCAGCTCATGAATTGGGGCAGAAACACCTTCCAAAAGGGAAGCTTCTCATTGGAAGTGCCTTGCCATGAGTGCCACTGGGGTCTGGCTGAGTGCTGGTGTGCCAGGCAGCAGCTGTGGGGTCTCACAGGAGCACAGACTGCTGGGCTGATGCAAAACTCTCCTATATTTGTAGAAAGACACAGATAATCGCACAGATAATATATCAGTGACCCAGTGTGTTGATCAGATTAGTCACCCTTTCTACATTTTTTGAAATGAGCTACAAAACAGGGCCAATATTAATAGAGAGCTAAGCCAGTCCAGCAGACTGGGTTATTTGTACAGTTTTATGTGGTCCATAAGCTCAGAGGCCAATTAGAAAAACCTGAGGGTTTTCCTGGAGGTTTGACTGTCTCTTCTGCCTGCTTGTTGCAGCCTGTACCTGCCGAGCTCATGGAGTGCTCAGGTGGGCTTTGTGACCCAGCAGGACAGCAGGGTGCACCCACATTCCGTGGARAAAATCATCTACCATCGGAATTACAAACCCAAGACCATGGGGAACGACATAGCGCTGATGAAACTGGCAGCACCTCTTGCTCTCAATGGTAATTACCTGTGTGAGATTTCATCTGTCTTTCTCACCTTGCCAGATAAAAGCACYTCTGTCCACCCAGCACCAGCAGAATCCCCCATCCTCAGCGTGAGCAGCTCCTCTGTGCTCTATATCCAGGCATGGACAGTGACAATGTGCTGAAAAAAAAAATGTTCCCAGTCCAGTATTGATTTACTGCAGGCATTTATTAATAGGCAAACMTTAACTTTATTCTTTCTGCATATTCTTGCTGTCTAAAATAAACGCCCTGCCTCATTCTGCGGGGAGGTCACAGAGATTTTTATCATGTCCTTTCTGTGAGTGTTGGGGGKTCCAGAGGTGTCCAAAGCTGAAAATCAAGCTTGTGAATTTCAAAGAGAAGATAAGGCAATTTGAATATAATGATTAATGAAATTTTAATATATTAAAATTATCCTATTTTCTTGATAGGATCCTGCACGCAGCTGACACAGTGAGTTGAAATAATATATAATAATATTGTATGAATTGAAATGCTCACCTGCCAATACATCTGAATCACTGTGAGCTCACTGCAAAAAGGAGCTGGTGCTCTCTGGCACATCTAGATTGGCATTTCCTAAATAAATTCCTTTGTAATGGTTTAAACTTTCACTTTTAATGAAAATKAAGCTTGATTTTGTTCTGTTTTGTATCTCAGCTGCTGCTGATTTCTTTTGCCCAGGAATAGCTTTGGGAGGCTGTCAGGAACAGCAGTGGCTCTGCAGCTGAGTGAGATCCCCACTGTGTTCCATGCTGGGGCTTTGAGCTGGGGTYACTGCACTGGGGGGAGCTGAAGCACTGGCAGCTGCCCAGTTACATCTTATATTTTCCTTCCTTCACTCAGCACCAGTCTGTCCCTGCAAGCATCAAACACTGATTTTATCACGTGAAATTCCATTTCCCAGAGCACTGAAGAACCAAAACACTGTGAGCCAATGGAGCAAAGACCCTCCACGAATAATTTTGTCCTTTCAGGGATGTGCACACCCACCTCCCTGTCTCACCCCAGCAGCTCCAGGACCTYGGACATGCCCATCAGCTGCATTTCTTGTTTGCTCATTCTTCGATTTATTGACCTGCTGACACCTCCTTCTGTTTCTTCGTACCCAAAACTCACTGGGRCTGCTGTGGGTGTTGTCTCAAACCCTCAGTGTTGCCCATAAGACAAAAACCTGCAGAAAACTGCCAGGCTATTTATGTGGGGAGTGGGTGGTGTTCATCACAAGTTCACTGCAAGCCAAATCTTCAGGTTTTTCTGAGGCATATAAACTTTTTTTGCTAAGTTTTGATTCTCTCTTCTCTCT
>NW_026623811.1:101499-117140 GCF_030028575.1 Malurus melanocephalus | reverse complement strand
TTTTTTTGATAGGTCACATAGAACCGATCTGTCTGCCCAATTTTGGTGAACATTTCCCAGCAGGGAAAATGTGTTGGGTATCAGGATGGGGAGCAACTGTGGAAGGAGGTATTTTGAATGGTCTGCTGATGATTTCCCTCCATGCACACATCTTCCATTCAGTAAATACCAGATTTGGTTGGGGCATTGTTCAACAGCAAATTTTCTGGAATATCAGCAGGGAGAAAAAAGACATATCATTAAATTTTGTGCACAAACTGAACGTAAAAGTGCTGTATAAACTCTTATCAACAGGAATGATGGGTTCATCCTCTGAAAACGTTGAAAAATACACATATAAAGTGTCCACAGTGTGGTACTCAGCCTCAGTCAAACAGGCTGTGCCCTTTAGAACTCCAAGCATAGAAAACACAGCATGAATGTAAGAATTAACATCCTTTTTTTTTTTTTTTTTTTTTTTTTTTTTTTTTTTTTTAGAGAAAGCACGTGTGTATTTCCAGGCAGGGTGGGTGATGTAGAAATTGGATGAATGCCAGAAAGAATGGGGAATTTTTATTTTTTTTTACCATGACTCACAGGTCATGTTAATCAATAACATAAACTGAACCACCCTCACGTGAAAACGCGTGAATTGTCAGGTAATCGTTTTTTATCACTTCRTTCATGTCACTGAGCATGTTCCTGTTGCTCAGAGAACAAGAACAGAACGTTACCTGACCCACAGATAACAGCCAGAGGCAGGGGGAAAATGAAAGCAAGGGCTGCCACATGAAAAAAACAGCCCTGAATCGACAATAGGCAGTGTGCAAATACTCCCATTTGCAGAAAGGATCCGTTCGGGCTCTGAATGAAATAAAATAAATATTTATARAGTAAATCAGGTGTTTGCAGATGCTTTGTTGACTGACAGAGCAGGCGATAAATTCAGAGCAGGTTTTGGCACTGGTGTTGAACACGATGTTCAACAAGGTTTTCAGTTCATTAGTGTCATTGATTATCTGGTTTGAAGTGGAGGCATACAATGTCCAGATTTTATTATTATTTTATGTACTGTGATAACCCACATCTCCACAGAGTGATAATTCCTGTACTGTGTACGTGATCAGACACTGAGTTGCCTTCCTCATGTATTGCCATTTAACCATCTTTCTTTCACCCTTCCCTACCAATTCTTTGTATATAAACCATCCTCTGTTTATAAATGGAGATTGTTTTCAAGGACAGGGAGGTTATTTTTTGGTTTTTTCCTGTTTTTTTAACAGGTGACACATCCGACACCATGAATTATGCRGGCGTTCCTCTGATTTCCAACGCGATTTGCAATCACAGGGACGTCTACGGTGGGATCATAACATCCTCAATGCTTTGTGCTGGTTTCCTAAAGGGAGGTGTGGACACCTGCCAGGTATGGAAGTTTCCAAACTGCGACTGTGCTCATTGGAAATGGAAAATCGTGAGTGATAAGTTATCAGAAGGCACTCCCAGGCTTTTCTTGGGCAAACATTTGGGTTTGTGCCATTTATTCTGCTCACCAYGATTATCAATCACCGGCCATGTGCATTCACACGCTACAATTCCCTTTTTATACTTCTTCTCTGAGCCTTATCTCTTACTTCTGAAGCCAAATTTGCTTAAGGAATATTTTCATTTGCTGCATGTGCTTCAGCATGGTGCCATCCTTTCTGTGCCTTGGCTGTGCCCTCTGCACTGCTCTGAACTGCATTTCCCTGCACTGTGAGCAGCTCCAGAGACCTGCAAGATGCTGAAAGCCCGTGGTGAAAAGCAGACACATAGGGTTGGGAAGGAATTCCTAGTGGAAAATATCCCTGCCCACATCAGAGGGCTTGGAACTAYATGAACTTCAAYGTCCCTTCCMACCCAAACTTTTTTATGATGCCATGAACTTCGTATTTCCAGAATTGCTCCGTCCCAGCCWCCCCTGAGACAAAATAAAGCAAAGGCAGAGGGTGCAAACATCTGCATTTCACCCCCTTTTTGCACAAACCTCCTCAAGCAAGGCACCTGGCACCAGCACTGCCCRGGAGAGCTGCCCAAGGCAGCGTGCTCAGCACACAGCTCTACGTGACAGCACAGCCCTGCTCACCAGCGGGACAGGCTGGCTCCAAATTCCCCTTTTTTCCAGTTGTTGTGCTGGCTCTGATGCTCGTAGGGCAGGAAACTGCCCCAGCAAAAAAAAGAAAAAAAAAAAAAAAAGAAATTGAGAGATTTCAGTGTTTAATTGTGTATCCATTGCATTGAATCTGCTTAGCAAAATGTCTGGGAAGGGCTGGAAAAGCAGGCAGGAGCTGGCAGGGAAGGAGATGAGATGTGAGTTTGATGTCACAGCCTCGGGCTCAGCTCAGTAGCCAGGAGACAGGGACAGAAAAATATCATTTAATACATGAGACRTTATGGTCTCAGAATTCTCAAAGTGCTGCTGTAATGTATTTTCCCCAGGACCCAGAACAGAGCAGAAATGAGAGATTTTGATTTACTGGATGATGTCTCTTCCCCCTCCCTTCCTAAAAAGACACTTCCCTCCTTTTCTGSAGCACTGGCATTTGTTTTAACTCTTTGTCCCTCAGGGAGACAGCGGGGGCCCTTTGGCATGTGAAGATATGAGTGTCTGGAAGCTGGTGGGCACCACGAGCTTCGGGGTGGGATGTGCAGAGAAGAACAAGCCGGGTGTCTACAGCCGAACCACATCCTTCCTGGACTGGATCCACGAGCAGATGGAGGTCTGGCTTGGCCCTCTTCCTGTCCCYAACCCTCCTCTGGCTGTCACTTTACCCCTCCTGTGCCACTCAGGGTTTAGCCTGTGTTTGTCAGAGCTGAGTTGTGTGGACATGAGAAATTTGAGGGGTGTTTGGGATGGAGGCAGAGCAGGGTGCAGGGGTTTGGTGAGGGGCTGGAGCACCCCACAGGGGTAGAGAGGAGAAAGCAGCACATCCATGGGGTGGGAATCAGTGGGGATAGGGCTGGAGCAGAGCAGGGAGRTGTGGAAGGGCTGAGTCAAGAGATGGGGGTCAAGGAAAGGGATTATAGGGGACATTGCTGTGTACAACTCTGGTGTCCCCAATATAGGAGKGACAAGGGACTKCTGAAACAAGTCCAGAGGAKGCCACAAAGTTGCTWCRAGRACTGGAGCACCTCCCCTATGGAGACAGGCTGGGAAAGTTGGGGTGYTCAGCCTGGAGAAGAGAAGGACACCTCAAAACACCATTGAGAATCTGAAGGGACCTACAAGAAAYTGTAAAGGGACTGTTTGTCAGGAACTGGAGTGACGGGACAAGGGGGAATGGATTGAAAGAGTGAAGGGTTAGATGGGTGTTAGGAAGGAATTGTTCCCTGTGAGGGTGGGGAGGCCCTGGCACAGGGTGCCCATGGGGATTGTGGCTGCCCCATCCCTGGAAGTGTCCAAAGCCAGCTTGGATGGGGCCTGGAGCAGCCTGCTCTGGTGTGAGACATCCCAGAGCCATTTTTGGGATCTCAGGCTGTCCTGCTGGCTCACAGGTGTTCCTGCAGAGGGCAGGGATCTGCAGCWAGCCATGGGGATGGCTCAGATATCCTACAAAGGCTCAGGTGGTGCCAAGGGCACTGAGACACCTCAAGTGGCACTGGACAGGGCAAGAACAAGGCAGGTGGACCCTCCCCAGTGTCCTGGAGGGTCTGGGCATGCAGACACAGGTAGAGAACTGGGCACCGGCTTTTAATTAGAATTTTTCTTTTCTTCATGATAAAACCATCCAAGCCCCAGAGAATGCATCCCACTGTGCTCCAGCCTTGTCCTCGCAGGCAAAGCTGCCATTCCAGCAGCCAAATGGCTGGAATTAGGGAAGGGATGGAGATCAGGGATTCCATTCCAGCAGCAGCAATGCAGCAATACAGGAACATGGTGAAACCTCTCCTGTCCCTGTTTCCCTTGTGAAATGTGTGTTTTTGAGGCCTCCTCCTCAAACCAAACTGCCCRTATCAATCAGTCACAGACAAGCAAATGCCCAAAATTGTGATSTGGGCAATTTCAGCTCAGCCCACATCTGAACACTGCATGACACACGCTGGTTTCACAACTTACATTGCACAGGAAGATTGATGCTGTCACAAGCCTATCTGTCACTCAAAGAAAAGAGGAAAACAGGATATTTCTGTATCTTTAGGACCCATAATGTTACTTGATTTTCTTCCCCTCAGATATATATATCTCATAGTGATTTATTTGCATATACAAACGTTTCAGATGAAGAGCTCATGAAATCACACATTTCCATTATGAAGTGATGGAGGGAGAAAAAAGTACAGCAAAATCTTTATGATATGGATGAATGCTAAGATAATACAATTTTTCAGAGGGGCATCCTTCAGATGTAAACATGAATTCTCCAATTTATGGCCTTAGAAAAGATTTTCAGCTGCAGCATGGAAACGTGGACGCTTTTTAATGGACTCTGAAGCAAACCAAGAGAAAGTAGAAAATGTGTGTCTTTGGAAGTGGGGCTGAGGGAACGACTGCACCTGGCAGAGCTGGGCTGGGGSACACCCAGATCAAACTGGAGAAGAGAAGCTTTGGGGTGACCTCATTGTGAYTTTCCAGYGCCTGAGGGAYAAGAAAGGTRGAGAGGGACTGTTTATAAGGGATGGAGTGACAGGACAAGGGGGAATGGTTTCAAATTGAAAGAGAGTGGGTTCAGATCAGATACTGGGAAGAAATTCTTCCCTATGAGAAGGTGTGCCCAGAGAAGCTGTGGCTGCCCCTGGATCCTTAGCAGTGTCCAAGGCCAGGCTGGATGGGGCTCTGAGCAGCCCCAGTGGGACAGTGGGAGGTGTCCCTGTCCATGGCAGGGGATGGGTTGGAATGATCTTTAAGGTCCCTTCCAACCCAAGCCTTGCCATGTTTCTGTAATTCCACCAGCAGGACTGTCTCCTTGGTGACCTGGGCACAGTGGGAAAACCCTTCCAGAGTTGGAACATCAGTGTTTCCAATAGAARCATAACTGTTTTCTTTCCCCCAGAGAGAAGAACTGCAGACCTGAGGAGCGTGGCTGTGCTCTGGGCTCCTGGAAACCCACATCACACTCCAGCTCTGCAGAAGGACCCATCCCGCTCCTCTGGTCCCTGCTCTGAGCTCTGGGCCTTCCCAGGACACCTTTTACCATTTATTTTGGTTACTGGCAACWACTCGATGCAAACTGTTGCACATTCAGCCTGTTTTGGGTGGAACAGGCAGATGGATGATGACCACRTGTGTTCACTTCAGCCACAAATTTTACACGCAGGAAAAAAGATAAGACTGATAACCCTGGATGCTGTCAGGATGAAGTTTTACAGAAAARGACTAAAACAACTTTAGATTAGGTTGTTCACTGTTATATTAGTACTTACCTTCCAAGAACCAGACTGAAAAAATACTTTTTTCTTTCCTGAAAGTATTCATATAGATCCACAAGAGGTTTTCTTCGAAGCCATAAAGCAAGCAGGAAGCAGAAAGTTGGCACTTTTGACAAGTATGTTCAAATGTTAGGAAAAATTATCATCTCTGAATTCAAATATATTGTCATGTAGTTGTAAACAGAGTTCCTAAAAATCCATTTCTACGGTGCTTTCCTGCAGTAAATAGCTCTGAAATGAGCAACAGATTGCAATTTGGCTGGAAAATTCTGAGATTACAGAACTTAAATRGAAGAAGAGCTTCTTTGTGCCCTGCCTTCCCTCCCTTTCTCYGCTGATGGGACAATGTAGGTCCCTCCCTTTTTGAGCCTCTGAGTGACATCAGGGTGTGGATGGACTGATGCCAGCCAGACAAGGGACAAAACATCTGAAGAGCTGCCGTGGTTTCCTGATTTCCATTTTAATAGAACAGTCTCAGCTATTTTTAGGCTGGAAAATGCCTGATTGTTTGGCACTTGGCCTTTGTAGAAATTCTGGGGTGAAAGTTGTCAATTTTGGAATCGATCACCGGCGATGGCGTGGGCTGAATAATGGATAATATTGTMAGAGCTTTCCAATAGCAGCCAAAATTGATCTGATTATCTGATCAGGTGCTGGTGATCTGCCTGAGATGTGCTTTTGGATGCAGTCTGAGTGCTTCTAGRTCAGTATTTGCATCAGCACTGCTGCAAGAAAGCGCCAGCAGAATAAGAACTTAATTTTTTGCTGTGATGTGTCGGGTCAAATTTGAGAGAAAACAGCGAACCCATATGAAGTGTCAACCTCCACGTTGTTCCATGGATACAAACCTTGATATCACAGGACACTGCACCAAAACCTTTCACCCTGAGTGAAGAAACTGCAGAGCAATGCAAACAGCACTTCCCAAGCAGGCACGTTGTTAAAAAGAGAAGGGAATCCTTATTGCAAAGCTGAGAGTGAAACTGGAAATAATTTCAACTGACAGAAGCAYGCCAGAATTACAACAAAGTGTGTTGGACCTTTGTGTAGCTGAGACATTTTCAGAAGAGTTTTAATGTTCACTGCTTGTTTTCATGACATTTTCACAGCCCAGCATGGCTGGTATTTTAGTATTTGCCTGGAGATGAGGGTGCTGCTCTTGGGGCTGACAGTGTTGTTATTTCATATGTCTGAAAGGACCCCTGAAAATTCCTTTTGAACCCTTCTGCTTCCATAAAAAGACTGTTATGATAAGTATCCATKGTGGTCTGATTTTATATTAAAGAGAAATCCAGTGTAAAATGTGGAAAGCTACTGAAATCTTCCCAGGCAGAAGCCACACTGACCCCCAGACCAATGACACTCACTTACAGGTAGACCCAGCCCAGTGAGCTGGCAAATCTTCCTTCAATCTTCCTTCTGATTTCTTCTTGATCCCTTGCTGGGATGTCTGAATTATGCACAGGCAGGATATAGAAYCAYAGAATCATGGAATGGTTTGGGTTGAAGGGGCCTTTGAATATCATCCAGCTCCAATCCCCTCGCCATATGAGTCACTCCCTGAAGCTGGATTTTCCACCCTCTCCTTGTTCCATTAACCCTCATTCCAGAGGCTTTAAAAATACATATAATCACAATATTAGCATATTTATTTATGTTAAGCCAGGTGAAGACAGTTGGGGCTTTAGGACATTTGCTGTGGAAGGTATTCTGTACAGAGATGGGCATTGTGCTTTATCCAGATAGAGGTGGGACTGATGGACTGGTGTTCACTGATATTCAGCATTACAGCTGGGATGAGGTGACACACAGAAAAATAACTTTTCAAAGAGTTTTTAAAGCAGGTTGCCAAGTTTTTCCTTTTCCTTGGGATTTCTTKTCTACATTCAAAGGAAATGTTGAATGTGCCAAAGCAGGTGGGGCTGAGGGCAGCTCTGGTTTGACTAACCCTGATTAGGGGTTTCATGGTAAACAACTTGGGAGTGTTTAAGATCTTTCTATGAGGGGAGTGTATATTTGCCACWTTATTAAAGAGGCTGATGAAACAGCCTCTGGTTTGTGAACTGGGATCACTGGTGAGACACAGGATTGTGTCACGGTATCCCTTGGCAACACAGCCTGGCAGCAGCAGCTCACACACAGGCTCTCAGGAAATTATTACAATAATGTAATAATGTTCTTCACGTGCTGGACTTTGCAAGAAAAGTTCAGCATTTGAAGAAAAATCCTTTTGCCATTTCACCAGGACAGTTCAGYCTGGAAACTGAGACAAAGCTGCTGAGTTTGGGTGAATCACAAGTGACTTTTATTCACTCTGCTGTTTTCCCAGACACTCTGAGGAACATCACATGGATGGATTCTCCTTTGGCCAATCCGAAATCCATTTTTTTTTCTTTTTCTCCTCACTTGAGACATACAAACAAGCAGGAAATTTCTGTAAAGAGGCGGGGATAAACATAAAAACAAGAGTCTAAATTTGGTGTCTGAGGAAGCCAAAGCACTTTCTGAGAAGTCACATGCATTCAACATGCTTTTGACATGCTTCTAACACATCCTGCACCAGGTACATCCCAGCACAGAGGTGGGGATCTGCCCAGTTCTACTCTCAGGGCAAGATTCAAGTAAATCTGTAAATGCAAATTTAAGTGTTGTATGTCAGGCTTTAAAAAAAAAAAAATAGGTCTGGCTCTTCACTTTTTTGCATCTTCAGCATCCAAACAAAGCAGGTTGGAAACTTGCATTTAAAGTGCTGCACTGTGCAGATTTAAGAACTGTTTTAAAAATTTTTAAAACTTTAGGTGTAATTTAAGTGCATATTTAAGAACTGTACATTTAAAAATTTTTTAAAGAATTTAAGAACTTTAGGTGCAATTTAAGAAATTTAAGTGCAAATTTTAAAAGTGTACATCAGGCTTAAAAAAAAAATTAGTTCTGGCTCTCTTCACTTTTTAGTGTCTTCAATATCCAAACAAAGCAGGCTGAAAACTTGCATTCTGAGTGCTGCACTGTGCAGCCTGCTGGTCCTGGTGACAAACTTATCTTGKTCCCTGAAAGGTGCACACACCCCAGCACCTCTGTGAGTTTAGTTTAAGATCTGCAGGCCAAATTTGCTTCCTTCAACAAAAAGCCCTGTGGGAAGCAAAATCCTAATTGTGGGCACCGAGAGCCCGAGGTTACATAAAGCCCAGAAAGGAGCTCACTTGGTGTGTTTGACTTTAGGGAAGGTACAAGGAAGTGTTTCTTATCTGCACTRCAAGAGCACACTCGATCATTGCCTTTAATCTCCCTTTTGATGAATTTAATGCCAGCAGAGGCTTCCAAGTTTGTTTTGTTGCTTTTGTCACACGTTCTCTTGCTGGTGGAGCTCCAGCCTCAGTAGCAGTTGTGGCCCCAGCACCCACATCAGATATGTGAGTAAGTTTTTCAATAGTTTGCATCATTTTTTGGCAGGGGAGAGGTAAAAATGCACCGATGTTTTGGGCTGCCAAAATGTGACCGGATCAATTTTTCCTGATCAAATAAAAACTGACTCCATCACCAATCCATTTCCCTGAGGAGAGCTTTGGTATCTTCCAGTTTGAGCAATGCAACTGTAAAAGTCAAAGGGAGAGAGGAAAAAAAAAWATTTCCCCWCCTGCTGATGCTGGAGAGTATTTAGTCAAGGTAAATGCAGGCACAGGGCTGGCAGCTGAGAGAGGAACCTGGCCTTGCCTTGGGAACCCACATCAGAGCTCTGCTTTGAGGCTGCCAGCCATAAATAGGATCCCCCTGGAGCTTTCAGAGGGAGAGGAGGGCAGGGAGAGAAGGAAAAATGAGAAAAGAACAAGAATGTCTTGGAGCAGCACAGCATGAAGCACTTAGAGGAAATAATTTGCCCTTAAAATCACCAATAAATCAAAATTCTTTCCTGCAGATTTCCCACTGTTTGAAGGACATTTTGCATAGAGTGGAAAAGAGTTTTAGATCCTTTTCGTAMAACTCCATGTGTCATTTATTTGGTCACTCTTACTCTAAGCAGAATTATCTCTACCGGAAACAAATCTGAAATGCTCATAATCAAATGAAACAAATTAGAAATGCTCATAATCATCTGAAGCCCACAGCAGATGGCAGCATACGGCAAAYTTTTTTTCCTCCATCCTCTATGGAAAAATAAATAAATAAAGGCTGAGCAGTTTTTGTGCCTCAGCCACCAGAAGTGGATAAAGCAAATGCAGTGACGGCCCTGGTCACATTCTTGGCTGTTTGAGGAGAGGCTCCTGAGGAGATGCAGCTCCTCCAGCAGAGGAGGGGACTCTCAGGCATCCAGGAGTGTGCTCAGAGCATCCACTATTGTTGGATCCATTACTGTTATTCTTGAATGCTAAAAACTTCCAGTGGAATAGCAGTCAGATGTCCYTGCAGAGTTGGCTTTGATCCAGAGAGATCTGTTGAGTTTATTATCCACATCCCCAAATGCCTGTCTGTTCCCTTGAGAGACTGAATTTATAATTGAACATTAATAGTGAAGAAGAACCTTTTCCTTACAAATTATTTTGTCACTCACCAGTGGCAGAAAGACAAAAAAAAAGTTTATTTAGAGGTTTAGCAACCTTCCTTTTTACTAGGACTGGGATGGGAACACAGYTTACAGGCCTCAGGGCAAAAATATGACCATCACTTAAAAATATTTCTKTACAGGTAGCCAGTGCCAGACACTACCAGCCATGTAGAGATAATATAATTTTAAGAAATCGTTAAAGCTGGAAGGGAAGTGGAAGCTAAACTTCTCCAAAAAAAAAAAAAATACTCCATCTCACCAATACTGCAATGAAGAGGAGAGAGAAAGGTGACACTGTTTAAGATTCTCTTCACCTCCTCCTCCTGCTTCTCCCTGCAGAAGAAGGAAAACACGTCCATGGCAGCTGGAGATGGCYCTGTGTCCCTGCCCCTCCGTGGCTCTGCATCCCCACATCCACCCACGCCACCACAACCCCTGATTTTTATAGTTCCTCCTTTGCAATTCCCCAGATTCTCCCACCTCTCCAACACCTTCTTGCCTCACAAGCCCTTTGCTTCCTCCACATCTGTGTTTCTAAATACCCACCTTCCCTCCCCTGGCTGTCCCTCCTGTGCCCTGCCCATGGCTTGKGGCAGGCACCAGACACTCAGCCCAGCCAAAGCCTGGAGCATCCCTGCTTTTCCCTCCATGGGAACAGCCACAAATTTGCACCAAACTTGTCAGAAGTTGGTATATGACTATTTCAATAGTTTCTCCTGCAGGTTCTCTCTCAAATTCCATCCAACAGGTTCAGGAGTKTTGAGGTTTCTCTCCAGTCCCACGCAGCTGCCTCATTCCCCTCCCTGCTGCAGTGCAGAAAGRAAAGGGGAACCTTGTGGGTTGAGGTAAAAACAGTTTAATAATTGAAAATAATAGTAATGACATCAATGAAAAGGAGAGAGGGGGAGAAATMAAACCCAAGAGAAACAAGTGATGCTCAATACCCACTGACCAATGCCMAGCCCAGCCCCCAGTTTATACTCTGAGCATGATGTTCCATGGCCTGGAATGTCCCTTTGGCTGGTTTGGGTCACCTGTCCTGTCCCTTGTGGCTTCTTGCTCAGCTCCTCACTGGCAGAGCATGGCAGGCTGGAAAGTTCTTGTTTTAAGGTGAACACTGCTTAGCAACCACCACAACATCCGTGTGTTATCAACCCTGTTCTCCTGCTAAATCCAAAGCACAGCTCTGGACCAGCTGCTGAGAAGAAAATTAACTCTGTCCCAGCCAAAACTGGCACAGGGAGAGACTGGGGCCCAGGAAGCCAAGAGGGAGGAGGRCAGATGTGTTTCCTGCTCCCAAGGAACAGGCAGAACCCTACAGGTGTAACTTTAGCCCTTCATTCCCTTCCAGAGGCAGCGCATTCCCTCTCCTCCTCCTCAACTCCTCACCCTTGTGGGGTGAAGCCTCTTGTCACACTGCCCCTGTCACAGCCCTGTCAGTCCCTGAGCATCCTTGCACCATTCCTACTGTCCCTGCACAGGTGACATCCACAGCAGGTCCTGTCCTCTGCTCCAGGGGTGTCTGAGCACCGAGCCCTGCTCCTTCCCAAGGGAACCCTCATCCTTCAGTCCTGGGGAGCTGAGCCTTCTGAGTGTTTGCTGAGGAAGGAACCAAGCCTCAAAATGCAGAYAGGCTTGAAAATAGACATAAACCAGCCAACTTAAAAAAGAAAAAAAAAAAGCCTTGGAAAAGTTAAAGAGCTTTTGTGGTCCATTACAAGAATCTCTCGAGGACCTTCTGTTCCCCCTCTTTCACAGCCCAGGAGAACCCAAAGGGTGTGTTTGGTGGAGATTGGGCCAGAGATTTGGTGGAGAAACTGAAGCCCAGAGCTCACTCCACTGCCTCAGGGGCTGTGAGGACTCAGAGCTGTTACCCTCTGTGCCAGGTGGAGCAAACTGGGACCATCCAGTCCACGTTGTGACAATGCCAGGTCTTTACTCTGGCAGCCCTGCCAGCTGTGCAGTGCCAGATGTGCTGCAGGTGTGCTGGGCTGGGATCAGCCCTTCCCAGCTTTCCCAATCCCAGGGCCAGGGACCGTCTGGCACCATGCAGACAAATGATTTTATATTTACAAGTAGAGACGCCTCTTTATTTATCTGAAGATGATTTATTTATTCCCTTTTCCTGTGTGCGTGGGCACGTGTTCATATTTATAAAGTTCTTTTTTTCCCCTTTTTGGCGGCTCTGGTCTCTGACACATTGGCACTGGAGACTCACAAATGCTGCTCCTGGTCATTAATTAATCCCCTTCCCATTACAAATGCTGACTCTGGGGCCCGAAAATCCCAACCTGAGATATGGATTTGCTGGAGAGGTGACTGCTGTTCCTGACAGCTGAGTGCTGCCAGCATCCCTCTGTGGGACACCAGGGATGTCACTGTGAGACCTGTCCTCGCAGGGACCTGCAGGGATTTGTCACTGGTGAGAATCCCATAAATCACACACCCGGCTGGAGTGTGAGCGCTGCAGCAGAGCATGGACAGAGCCAGAGCCACCCCAGGGGATGGGGGAGCTGTCGGGGAGGGAATCCAGCCCACAACRCCCACATGGCATCCTTCCCCTGGGAAGGGCTCCTGCAGTCCTGCGAGGGCTCCCTGATCCCAAGGGTTCCTGATCCCAAAGACTGCCTGATCCCAAGGGTTCTTGATCCCAAGGGCTGCCTTTTCCCAAGGGCTGCCTGATCCCAAGGGTTCCTGATCCCAAGGGTTCCTGATCCCAAGGGTTTCTGATCCCAAGGTTTCCTGATCCCAAAGATTGCCTGATCCCAAGAGTTTCTGTTCCCAAGAGGTGCTTTTTCTCAAGGACTGCCTTTCCCAAGGGCTGCTGATCCCAAGGGCTGCCTCCTCCCAAGGGTTCCTGATCCCAAGGGTTCCTGATCCCGAGGGCTGCCTGATCCCAAATGGTTCTGTTCCCAAAGACTGCCTGATCCCAGGGGCTGCCAGCTCCCAAGGACTTCCGATTCCAAGCTTTCCTGATCCCAAAGACTGCCTGAACCCAAAGACTGCCTGATCCCAAGGGCTGCCTTTCCCAAGGGTTCCCTGTTCCCAAAGACTGCCTGATCCCAAGGGTTTCTGTTCCCAAAGACTGCCTACTCCCAAGGGTTTCTGTTCCCAAAGACTGCCTACTCCCAAGGGCTGCTGATCCCGAGGGCTCTCTGGTCCCAAGGACTGCCTGCTCCTGAGGGTTTCTGCTCCCAAGGGCTGCCTTTYCTGGAGGGCTGCTTTTCACAAAGACTGCCTGATCCCAAGGGCTCCCTGTTCCCAAAGGCTCCCTGCTCCCAAGGGCTCCTGATCTCAAGGGCTGCCTTATCCCAAGGGCTGCCTGATCCCAAGGGTTCCCTGCTCCCAAGAGTTCCCTGATCCCAAGGTTTCCCTAATCCCAAGGGCTGCTGATCCCAAGGGCTGCCTGATCCCAAGGGCTGCCTGATCCCAAGGTTTCCCTAATCCCAAGGGCTGCTGCTCCCAAGAGCTGCTTTTTCCCGAGGGTTCTCTCATCCCAAGGGCTCCCTGCTCCCAAGGGCTGCCTTTTCCCAAGGGTTCCCTGCTCCCAAGGGTTCCCTGCTCCCAAGGGCTGCCTGCTCCCAGCTGGTGCCTGCCTGGTGTTACCCCTCCACCCCAGATCTTGGCAAGCAGCAGTGTCACCTTTTGTACCCCGCTGGCGTCACCAGCCCTGCGGTGTTGACTGAGCCTTATCAGCCCTTAGGGACAGCAATTGCTGYAGTGAGTGTGACATTTAATGACCTCCCTTCAGGCCCCTGGAAATTCCTGGGAAGTGACAGAAGCCACAGGCACACACAGGAGCGTGATTTCTTCCAAATTTTTTTGCCAAGGAAGGTTTTGCTGCAGGGAGAAGTGCAGCTCCACCAGATCCATAATCCCAATTATTCCAGCACTATAACCTGTGCAGCTTATCCAGCAAGGCACTGAGAGCCTGGAGTGGAGGGACTGCACCACTGCTCTGCTTTTTACCTGGAAGCACAAACCTACCAAACACTGATTTTAAAAAAGAAAGACTAATAACAAACCCCTCTCCAAATCCTGTCTCATTCAAGTCTGCACCTATTTGCCTAACTAAAGAAAAAAACCCAATTTCTTCCCTTTTTCTTCCCCCAGCACTTRCAGCCCTTGTTCATTTTGTCCCTGGACTGAGCACAGTTTGAAGGCCCCCCATCACCTGCATAATTTAAGAAGTAAATAGAAAATATTGCTGGACACACATATAAAAGCATTGACTTGGTGATTCACCATGTTGAAGATAACTGATTCAGCAACTGGAGGAACACACACCCAGTGATAAATGAGAGCCAGGCTGGTGGCAATGCCCAGCTTGATGGCTGAACTTCCCTTTGCCCAGGATCAGCCAGCTTTAAAGCCTGCTTTAAATGTGCTAAAAATTTACCAATCAAAAGGGACTAAAAAAATTGAAACAGTCAAAAAGCTCCACYGTATAAATTAGTGTGTTTGAATAAACACAACTAATGTAAAATAAAAGCCTGGAAAGGGGCTGTATCTATGGATACACATCCAAAATGCCCTGCAGATGGGCATTATCCCGAGTCCTCAACACCTCCCTGCTGCAGGGGAGCAGAGACAAAACTCAGGAATTTCTCTGTCACATCAAGAAATTGTAAAAACCAGCATCTGAAATGAGCCTGGGCTGCTACACAGCTCTTCATGGGGAGCTTGCTTCACTATAAAGAAATATTAAACATTAATTTAATATTATGGTCATAGGTATAAAGTTACCTGCAGAGGAGGTAAAATATAACTCAGTACAGGGTCATGATAAACAAGATGGAAAAAACAAATGAAGACACTTTCAGCATTGTTCCTGTGAAAAGAAGGGAAGGTAAAGGTTGGGATACCAATAATTTGTGTTTYTCTTGGCTGTGGTAGCACAGTCACACCCAGAGCTGCTTTCCCAGCAGCGCTGCTTTTTGAGCAGATCAAAAAGAACCTTTTTCTGCATCAGATAAGGAATTTTTGCAGCTTCTTTCTTTCTTGAACTGGTGAAAAGCTGATTTAATTTTGGGATTTAAACCATTCAGCAGCTCAAAAAGAGCAGCCCCATTCCACCAGCAGAGAATCAGGGTKTAAAGTTCTGTCACAGATTTTGTTCGGGTGCCTCTCATTCTGCTGTGTGTGCGACATCAGGAAAAATAAAAGTGGCAATGAGGACATAACCTCAAGGACTGTGTTACAAAAGATGGAATCAATTTTCATTCTCCATGATAAATGAACTCAAAACCCACCCAATATTCAGAAACGAAARGAGATTTTCTAAATGTTTTGTTAACCTGCTAATAGTGTAAGATTTATTTGAGTTCCTGTGGCATCATCCTGTGTAATCCTTGCTCAGAAATGTTCATTGTGCAGCTGACTTTAACTGCCCTTGTGTCACACTGACTATCCCCTGTCACACTGACCATCCCTGTCAAACTGACCATCTCCTGTATCACACTGACCAGCCCTGTCACACTGACCATCTTCTGTCACACTGACCATCCTGTCAAACTGACCATCCCTTGTGTCACACTGATCATCCCTGTCACACTGACCATCCCCTGTCACACTGACCATCCCCTGTGTCACACTGACCATCGCCTGTCACACTGACCATCCCCTGTCACACTGACCATCCCCTGTCACACTGACCATCCCCTGTGTCACACTGACCATCCCTGTCACACTGACCATCCCCTGTCACACTGACCAT